>NC_034185.2:50994507-51237007 GCF_002021735.2 Oncorhynchus kisutch
CTCAGATTACACAGATCCACAAAGAATTTGAAAAAGACCCCCAATTTTGATAAACTCCCATGTCTACTGGGTGAAATACAAAAGTGTGCCATCACAGCAACAATATTTATGACCTGTTGCCGCAAGAAAAGGGCAACTAGTGAAAAACAAACAACATTGTAAATACAACCCATCTATACGTTTATTGATTTCCCTTAGTACTTTAACTATTTGCATATTGTTACAACACTGTATATAGACATAATATGACATTTGAAATGTCTTTTGAAACTTCTGTAAGTGTTATGTTTACTGTAAATTGGTATTGTTTTTCACTTTTGTTTATTATCTACTTCACTCGCTTTGGCAATGTTAACATATGTTTCCCATGCCAATAAACCCTTGAAATTAATTGAATTGAGAGATAGAGGTAACAATAACAACACCGTCATGTTAACTGTTCCTATCAAAATCTTTATTCAGAATATTAATTTCTGCACTTTCCATTGAAAATAACATACATTGAACCACATGCCATGCAGATATCCTTCTCAGTGTGACAGGAACCACACCTACAAATGTGATTGATGTTGATTTATAGGTATTGATACTGTAGGCCTACTTGTAAAACACAGAGCTTATTGGTGGTACTACATGCTAGTCAAAAATATTATATTTTCTTCTTATGCTAGATAAAATATAAGTAATTTATCAAAGAGTATACAAGGCTTACTAAAGAGTCCAACATGTGTATGCAAAGGTTAATGTAGTGTCCTCTGACATTTTTTCTGTCTTTGTTAGCTGTAGCCTCCTCACCTTATTATTATAATTTTTTTTTAATATTACCCCTTTTCCTCCTCAATTTCATGGTATCCAATTGTTTTAGTAGCTACTATCTTGTCTCATTGCTACAACTCCCATACGGGCTCGGGAGAGACGAAGGTTGAAAGTCATGCGTCCTCCGATACACAACCCAACCAAGCCGCACTGTTAATCTACTGACTCCCCATCCCACATGCGGGAGCGTAATCATCGCCTGACACTAATTAGCATAACGCAACGGACATAAATATCCCTAGAAAATGTTCCTATTCATGAAAATCACAAATGAAATATATTGAGACACAGCTTAGCCTTTTGTTAATCACCCTGTCATCTCAGATTTTCAAAATATGCTTTACAGCCAAAGCTAGACAAGCATTTGTGTAAGTTTATCGATAGCCTAGCATAGCATTTTATCCAGCTAGCAGCAGGTAACTTGGTCACGGAAATCAGAAAAGCAATCAAATTAAATCGTTTACCTTTGATGAGCTTCGGATGTTTTCACTCACGAGACTCCCAGTTAGATAGCAAATGTTATTTTTATCCAAAAATATTATTTTTGTAGATGAAATAGCTCCGTTTGTTCTTCACGTTTGGCTGAGAAATCACCCGGAAATTGCAGCCACGAAAACGGCGAAAAATATTCTAAATTAGCTATATAATATCTACAGAAACATGGCAAACGTTGTTTATAATCTATCCTCAAGGTGTTTTCAAATATCTATTTAATATATCCATCGGGACAATTCGTTTTTCAGTAGGACCGATTGGAGTAATGGCTACCTCTGGGGGCATCAGGTGACCACTTGCGCAATGTAGCCGCCTACGGCTATTCTTCAACATAAATGCATAAAACTACGTCACAATGCTGTAGACACCTTGGGGAATACGTAGAAAGCGTAATCTGGTTGATAGCCCATTCACAGCTCAATAGGGACTCATTGGAACGCAGCGCTTTCAAAACATGGGGCACTTCCAGATTGGATTTTTCTCAGGCTTTCGCCTGCAACATCAGTTCTGTTATACTCACAGACAATATCTTTACAGTTTTGGAAACGTTAGAGTGTTTTCTATCCTAAGCTGTCAATTATATGCATATTCTAGCATCTTGTCCTGACAAAATATCCCGTTTACTACGGGAACGTTTTTTTCTCCAAAAATGAAAATACTGCCCCCGAGCCACAACAGGTTCTTCTTAAACACAGCGCGATTCCAACCCGGAAGCCAGCCACACCAATGTGCCGGAGGAAACACTGTGCATCTCGCAACCTTGGTTAGCGCGCACTGCGTCCGGGCCGCCACAGGAGTCGCTGGAGCGCGATGAGACAAGGATATCCCTACCGGCCAAGCCCTCCCTAACCCGGACGACGCTAGGCCAATTGTGCATCGCCCCACGGACCTCCCGGTCGAGGCCGGTTACGACAGAGCCTGGGCGCAAACCCAGGGCCTCTGGTGGCACAGCTGGCGCTGCAGTACAGCGCCCTTAACCACTGCGCCACCCGGGAGAGCCTCCTCACCTTAATTATAGTAGTACTAGTGGCACTCATTGGATGTGATTAATTTGATTAAATACAAGTTAGTCTTTGAGGAATACAACACAGAACCACTCATTCTCACTCACACACCTCAGTGCTCCCATCTATAAACTGATGCTGCCCATCCCCTCACTTGATGGACCACACCTGACATGCAAATGTAATCCATTGGTTATGACAACACTTTAGAATGATTGAAGAGAATATGGCGTGTTGTGTGGAACGGGTTAGGGATGGATAAGTCCCTGAGTTATTCCTGATCAGGTCAGGTCAAATGTGTCTGTCACGACTTCTTCCGAAGTCGATGCCTCTCCTTGTTCGGGCTGTGTTCGGCGGACGACATCTAGCAATCGCTGATCCATTTTCCATTTGTTTGGTCTCGTTTTCCCACACACCTGGTTCTCATTGTCCCTCATTATGTGTTGTGTATTTAACACTCTGTTTCCCCATGTCTTTGTGTGGTATTGTTTTTCTGTTTTGATGTATGCACACGTTAGTCCGGTTGCGCTGGGTTATGTATACCCGTTTTGTATTTCGTGTTCATTGTGCCGTGTGCTTTTGGTTCACCTGAATTTGGTTCAGCTGCTCCGTGTGCTACCAAATACCTGCTCTCCTGCACCTGACTCCCTTGCAGCCACTTAAGCATACCTGACAGTGTCACTAATTTAAATGATTTTTTAAAATAATGGTATTTTCCTCTATTGGATAAACCTTGTTTGGTCAGCATTTACATGCAGTTTACAATCTAGCTGCAGTTTAACCTTTTGTAACTAGGGGGCAGTATTTTCATTTTTGGATAAAAAACATTCCCGTTTTAAACAGGATATTTTGTCACGACAAGATGCTCGGCTATGCATATAATTGACAGCTTTGGATAGAAAACACTCTGATGTTTCCAAAACTGCAAAGATATTGTCTGTGAGTGCAACAGAACTGATGTTACAGGCGAAACCCAGATAAAAATCCAACCAGGAAGTGCCCCATATTTTGAAAGCCCTGCATGCCAATGACTCCTTATATGGCTGTGAATGGGCTACGAATGAGCTTACGCTTTCTACGTATTCCCCAGCGTGTCTACAGCATTGTGACGTCTTTTTACGTATTTATGTTGAAGAATAGCCGTAAGGGACCACATTGAGCAAGTGGTCACATGATGGCTCCTGCAGAAAATCTTGCGTAAAGTACTGAGGTAGCCATTATTCCAATCGCTTCTAATGAGAAACCAATTGTCCCGACGGATATATTATCGAATAGATATGTGAAAAACAACTTGAGGATTGATTCTAAACACGTTTGCCATGTTTCTGTCGATATTATGGAGCTAATTTTGAAAAAAGTTTGGCGTTGTAGTGACCGCATTTTCCGGTCGATTTCTCAGCCAAACGTGAAGAACAAACAGGAGGGGAGGTATTTCGCCTACAAAAATAATATTTTTGGAACAAAAGAACATTTGCTATCTAACTGGGAGTCTCCTGAGTGAAAACACACGAAGTTCTTCAAAGGTAACTTATTTAATTTCATAGCTTTTTTTTATTTTCGTGAAAATGTTGCCTGCTGCCAGCAGAGCCTAGCATAGCATTATGCCATGATAAACTTACACAAATGCTTGTCTAGTGTTGGCTGTAAAGCATATTTTGAAAATTTGAGATGACAGTGTGATTAACAAAAGGCTAAGCTGTGTCTCAATATATTTAATTTGTGATTTTCATGAATAGGAAGATTTTCTAGGAAGATTTATGTCCGCTGCGTTATGCTAAATAGTTTGAGGCGAGGATTACGCTCCCGGATCCGGGTTTGAGAGTCGCAAGAAGTTAAAGGATTTTGATATCTACATTTAAAAGCGATAATGGTTTCGAAGATCCAGAAAATCTCAGCCTCCTCCTGCTTACAAAAATACAATTTGTAGCAAATTGTAAAGTCTGTGGTTGTTAGTCATTCCGAAGATACTCCCATAACATCACAATAAATGTGTTAATAATTTTCAAATAATTTAATTAAGAGGTCAACAGGACAAACTTATTGACAACAGACTGAAGTTTATAACATGATATTTTCATTATATCCAATAAATATAAACTTTTTCTAACATTATTTGTACATTATCTATCATATTAGTATAGTTTAATACTGAAAATGATGTATGATGGAAATCATATTAAATAATATCTTGTCGATGCCATTCTTCAGAGCAGTGAAAAATAACAGGACACTCACTACATTCATCTTGCTTGTTGCCAAAACCTCCCCTCAGTGGTTATCTTCTGAAGAGCATGTAAAAACCACATGTTGGTTGTTAGCCTATCCAGCACGATGTCAAAGCTATCTAGCGAGACCCTCCCTTCTCTAATTGGCTATTGAGAGGTCGCATCACTGATCATTTGCATAAAGTTGGAAACTCCTTGAACTTTAGTCAGATCTCTCTTGTTGCCAGCTGTTACATAACTGTGATTGTCCTCCCATTGGATATGACGGATTTCAAGTAGCATAGTAACTGAAAGTAGTGATCATTATGAGCACCCCGTAAAAGGAAGTCACTTCTTCCTGAGAGACCTCTGATACAGGGCAGTTTCTCAGCCCTGTGGAGGTAGTGGATGAGCTGCACAAACCCAGTCACCACAGCAATGATGAGAGACACAATCAAAGCCTGATGTAATCTGGATCCCAACTTCCTGTAAAGACCTGCTACCATTAGCATTTGGAGGTAGTTCACCACCATAGCTATAAGAATTATCTAAATTATATCATCTTCATGTTGTTTTTCCCCTTCCTCTCCCCTTCCCCCTGCTCAGGGCATTTCAGAGAACTGAGAGGCAGCAGAATGACATCACGAATAATATCACGGTGTCAGCGCTCATGGTCAGTCTAAAGTAGGAGGCAAACAGAACCTGATCACAACCAGTGATTCCGACCCTGTATCTGAAGGGTCTGTACTTTAGGTAGACCACAGGGTGGACAACTGCCAGGTAGCGCTCCCCACAGACAAAGCACTAGAACATGGGCTGAGCAGCAATCAAGAAACCAGAAAGAAATTGCACAGCAGACCAAATATAAACACATAGTAAGTTATAACCAAACTAAAATATGTCAAACAGGCATACAATCATTTCAGACATGGTCAGGTTGAGAGTGAAGAACTCTGAGGTCATCGTTCCTCCGTTTCCAGGCACTGTCAGCCACAGGACATAGACATTGGTGGGGAAACTCAGGATGAGGTTGATTGCATGGAACACAACTAATAAGGTCTCTGGTTGAGACGTAAGGCCGGTGTTGTTGACCACAGAGGGGAAATAGGAATCCCCATTCAGAAGTGTTCATCTCCTCTCTGGAAGCTGCTTCTGTGGGTATGATGGGTGCTGCACCAAATCTTTGATGTATTATAATAATTGATTCTGCTTATTTTGAAATTAATAGAAGGGGAAGAGCTATAACACCCCTACCCTACTACATTTATGGGGTCCTGACAAGAGATATATATTTTCATTTTAAGGTTTAATATTGTTCCACAGTTCTTTTCTTGTCTCTGCCCCTGATAAGTGCACATTGAGTATTTCTTATTTGTTAAGTAAATAACGGAGCCCAGAAAAGTGGAATCAACATTTGGCGAGCTAGCCAGGAGGGATTGAACGCTACTGGTCGGAACCTGAACCCCCTTCTCTGATCACCAAATTATAAGGTAAGCAGACACCTGTTATATCGAAGTCTGTAATTTATATAAAGTGTGTGTTCAGTGTTTTGCTGGTATGTAAAAGCACCTCCTCCCTCTTGTAATTATAAAAACAAAGGAACCTAAAATGTGCATGTATGAGTCAATGTGTGGTAATTGTTGTGTGTATTAGAACAGTAGCTCACTTTCTGAGTGTCGGGAGTACTGGGGTAACCTTGCTTGAGAGGAAGGTACAGAAGTTAGGAACAGAAGCTGTATCTGAGAGAGTTCTGAAACAGGCGATAACCTGTGGGACACCTGAGATAAAAATGCTGTGTGGTTTTGTTGTATATGAATAATCTGCTGTCTGTCCGTATGTGTTTGGTGTGAGTGAAATGCGCAGTTGGTGGGGATATAAACAAATCGAGAATTAGTTACTTGGTCTGAGGGCTGAGAGCCATTGTAAGTGGATTTTTGATACGGAGGAGGACAAGTAACAGTGTAAAATAAAGGCATTAGGTTGGAATACTATAAGAAAGGGATTTTTGGAAGTGAGGGCGGCAGGAAGGAGATCTGTCATTGTATAAGAAAATGCGTGAATGCTAAAGATAATACCTACAAAACATACATTACCCTACACCCTGAGGAACTAGTAATTCCCTGAACATATTTTGTATTAGTTGAAATAGGATCTATAATTATTTGTAGGAGGATGGTTAAAACTTCTTCAGGTATAGGGGGCAGCATTTTCACTTTTGGATAAATAGCGTGCCCAATTTCAACTTCCTGCTACTCATGCCAAGAATATAAGATATTCATACACTGCTCAAAAAAATTAAGGGAACACTTAAACAACACAATGTAACTCCAAGTCAATCACAGGAAGTAACACTTATTGACAATAAATTTCACATGCTGTTGTGCAAATAGAATAGACAGGTTGAAATTATAGGCAATTAGCAAGACACCCCCAATAAAGGAGGGTTCTGCAGGTGGTGACCACAGACCACTTCTCAGTTCCTATGCTTCCTGTGCTGCTGCTCTAGTTTCAACTGTTCTGCCTTATTATTATTCGACCATGCTGGTCATTTATGAACATTGAACATCTTGACCATGTTCTGTTATAATCTCCACCCGGCACAGCCAGAAGAGGACTGGCCACCCCACATAGCCTGGTTCCTCTCTAGGTTTCTTCCTAGGTATTGGCCTTTCTAGGGAGTTTTTCCTAGCCACCGTGCTTCTACACCTGCATTGCTTGCTGTTTGGGGTTTTAGGCTGGGTTTCTGTACAGCACTTTGAGATATCAGCTGATGTACGAAGGGCTATATAAATAAATTTGATTTGATTTGATTTTGATCACTTTTGAATGCTGGCGGTGCTTTCACTCTAGTGGTAGCATGAGACGGAGTCTACAGCTCACACAAGTGGCTCAGGTACTGCAGCTCATCCAGGATGGCACATCAATGCAGCTGTGGCAAGAAGGTTTGCTGTGTCTGTCAGCATAGTGTCCAGAGCATGGAGGCGCTACCAGGAGAGAGGCCAGTACATCAGGAGACGTGGAGGAGGCCGTAGGAGGGCAACAACCCAGCAGCAGGACCCCTACCTCCACCTTTGTGCAAGGAGGAGCAGGAGGAGCACTGCCAGAGCCCTGCAAAATGACCTCCAGCAGGCCACAAATGTGCATGTGTCTGCTCAAACGATCAGAAAGACTCCATGAGGGTGGTATGAGGGCCCAACGTAAACACAGGTGGGGGTTGTGCTTACAGCCCAACACCGTGCAGGACGTTTGGCATTTGCCAGAGAACACCAAGATTGGCAAATTCGCCACTGGCGCCCTGTGCTCTTCACAAATGAAAGCAGGTTCACACTGAGCACATGTGACAGACGTGACAGAGTCTGGAGACGCCGTGGAGAACGTTCTGCTGCCTGCAACATCCTCCAGCATGACCGGTTTGGCGGTGGGTCAGTCATGGTGTGGGGTGGCATTTGTGCTCCATGTGCTCGCCAGAGGTAGCCTGACTGCCATTAGGTACCGAGATGAGATCCTCAGACCCCCTGTGAGACCATATGCTGGTGCAGTTGGCCCTGGGTTACTCCTAATGCAATACAATGCTAGACCTCATGTGGCTGGAGTGTGTCAGCAGTTCCTGCAAGAGGAAGGCATTGATGCTATGGACTGGCCCGCCCGTTCCCCAGACCTGAATCCAATTGAGCACATCTGGGACATCATGTCTCGCTCCACCCACCAACGCCACGTTGCACCACAGACTGTCCAGGAGTTGGCGGATGCTTTAGTACAGGTCTGGGAGGAGATCCCTCAGGAGACCATCCGCCACCTCATCAGGAGCATGCCCAGGCGTTGTTGGGAGGTCATACAGGCACGTGGAGGCCACACACACTACTGAGCCTCATTTGGACTTGTTTTAAGGACATTACATCAAAGTTGGATCAGCCTGTAGTGTGGTTTTCCACTTTAATTTTGATTGTGACTCCAAATCCAGACCTCCATGGGTTGATACATTTGTTTTCCATTGATCATTTTTGTGTGCTTTTGTTGTCAGCACATTCAACTATGTAAAGAAAAAAGTATTGAATAAGAATATTTCAATCATTCAGATCTAGGATGTGTTATTTTAGTGTCCCCTTTATTTTTTTGAGCAGTGTATTATTAGTAGATTTGGATCGAAAACAATCTGAAGTTTCTAAAACTGTTTGAATCATGTCTGTGAGTATAACAGAACTTATGTAGCAGGCAAAACTCAGAGGACTAACCGTTCAGATTTCTTTTTTTTAGGTCTCTGTCTGTTCAGTGAGTTCTCATTGGGAAATGATATTTCTTGTTTTCAGTACTTACCACTTCCCCTGGATGTCAGCAGTCTTTGGAATTTGGTTGAGGTTATTCATTTGTGTAATGAAGAAGTACGGCCATCTAGGAACTGCGTAACACTGTTGAGAGTTGCGCAAGACTTGAAAAGTAGCTTGGTTTGTTGTCTTCCTGTATTGAACACAGATAGACCCGTCTTCAATTTGATTGATTATTAACGTTTAAAAATACCTAAAGTTGTATTACAAACGTAGTTTGAAATGTTTTGGCAAAGTTTACAGGCAACTTTTGAAAAATGTTGTAGTGACGTTGCACAATTTGTAAGCTGTTTTTTTCTGAATCAAACTCGCCAAATAAATTGACAGTTTGGATATATATGGACGGAATTAATCGAACAAAAGGACCAATTGTGATGTTTATGGGACATATTGGAATGCCAACAAAAGAAGCTTGTCAAAGGTAAGGCATGTTTCATATTTTATTTCTTCATTTTGTGTAGCACCTGTAGGGTTGAAATATGCTACCGTCTTTGTTTACTGTTGTGCTATCATCAGATAATAGCTTCTTATGCTTTCGCCGAAAAGCCTTTTTAAAATATGACATGTTGGCTGGATTCACAACGAGTGTAGCCTTAATTTAGTATCTTACATGTGTGATTTAATGAAAGTTTGATTTTTATAGAATTTTATTTGAATTTGCCGCGCTGAATTTTCCCTGGCTTTTGGCCAAGTGGGACGCAAGGGTACCCTATACCATAAGAAGTTAAGGAGCCTTTTAAGTGGAATTGGTGGAGAGAAGGTTGTGTTTTATGGGCATATGAGAAGACAATGGAGGATATAGTTAATAAATCTTGTTGGGGATAGGGGGCATTATTTTCACTTTGGATGAATTGCGTGCCCATAGTGAACTGCATCCTACTCTGTCCTAGATTGCTAATATATGCATATCATTATTACTATTGGATAGAAAACACTCTGAAGTTTCTAAAACTGTTTAAATTATGTCTGTGAATATAACAGAACTCATATGGCAGGCAATCTTCCAAACAGGAAGTGAAATTCTGAATGCGTGTCTAATTTTAAGTCATCGCCTCTTCCCTTCCAAATAAGATATGGATCTGTTAGCACTTCCTACGCCTTCCACTAGATGTCCTCATTCAGTAGAATGTAGAATGGAGCCTCTGGTGTGAACTTTGACCGAATGGGAGGGGAAATAGTCACTGTCCTGGCAGAATGCAATATCCCTGTGGCACATTTGTCTGTGGATGTCACCATCGTTCCATTTGGCTGCAGATGAAAACGTATGCTCCTGTTGGAACGTTATTGGATATATATGAAAATAACATCCTGAAGATTGATTCTCTACTTAGTTTGACCAGTTTATTCAACCTGGAATATATATTTTTGAAGTTTTCATCTGAGTTTTCCTGGACCAGCGTCAGCTTTTGGGCACGTGAGCTGAAAGTGCTAGCAAATGCAGCTAATTGGACACTAGTTTTGGACATTATGGAACAAAACAACGATTTATTGTGGAACTAGGACTCCTTGCACTGCATTCTGATGAAAGATCATCAAAGGTAAGGGAATATTTATTATGTAATTTCGTATTTCTGTTGACTCCAACATGGCGGAGGAATATATTTACGTCTGAGCACTGTCTCAAATTATTGCATGGTAGGCTTTTTTCGTAATGTTTAAAAAAAATATGACACAGCGGTTGCATTAAGAACCAGTGTATCTTTAATTATATGTAGAACATGTATCTTTAGTCAAAGTTTATGATGAGTATTTCTGTTATCTGTCGTAACTTTCTGTAATTCCTCCGGATATTTTGGAGGCATTTCTGAACATGGCGTCAATGTAAACCGAGATTTGTGGATATAAATATGCATATTATTGAACAAAACATAAATGTATTGTGTAACATGTCATATGAGTGTCATCTGATGAAGATTATCAAAAGGTTAGTGATTCATTTTATCTCTAATTCTGCTTTTGTGACTATCTTTGGCTGGGAAAAATGGCTGTGTTTTTTTTATTTGGTGGTGGTCTAACAAATATATGTTGTGTTTTCGCTGTCAAACATTTTAAAATCGGACATGATGGGTAGATTAACAAGATGTTTATCTTTCATTTGCTGTATTGGACTTGTTAATGTGTGAAAGTTAAATATTTCTAAAGAATATTTTCGAATTCCCCGCACCACCAAGGCTGGAAAATAGTAATGTATACATTACGAAAGTTGATAGAAGATCTGCAGGTGCTTATTGCTGATAACATTAATTAAAGAGACAATGGAAACAGATGATGTAGACGAAAGTAAACATCTAAAAGAGGTCAGACAAGCCACGGAATGGTAAAGACAATACCAGAGGGAGATGGAAGAGTGTGAAAGGAGGAATAGACACTGCACGATTTTACTCACAATATGATGGCTGCTCAAGTTGTTCCTACAGGGTCCCCAAAACCACAGTCTGCAGCTCCCCCACAGTCACATCAGTCACACCCGTGAACCCGGTACCCGTGAACCCGGTACCCTTCTAGCACCAGGGTCAGTGCACTCTCAAATGTTGTTTTTTGCCATCATTGTAAGCCTGCCACACACACACTATACGATACATTTATTAAACTTAAGAATGAGTGTGAGTTTTTGTCACAACCCTGACTATGGGAAGTGACAAAGAGCTCGTTTAGGACCAGGGCACAAATAATAATATAATAATAATCAATAATTTTGCTCTTTATTTAACCATCTTACATATAATCCTTATTTGTTCATCAAAAATTGAATAACTCACCACAGGTTAATGAGAGTGGTACACTTGAAAGGGTGGATATAACTCTGCAATGTTGGTTGTATTGGAGAGAGTCTCAGTCTTAAAATCATTTTCCACACACAGGCTGTGCCTGTATTTAGTTTTCACGCTAGTGAGGGCCGAGAATCCACTCTCACATAGGTACATGGTTGCAAGGACATCAGTTTCTTAACAGCACGATTTACCAAGGCAGGATACTCTGAGAGCAGCCCAATCCAGAAACCTGGCAGTGGCTTCTGATTAAATTAAATTCTCACACCACTGCTTGTTGCAATTTCGATGAGGCTCTCTTGTTCAGATATCGGTAAGTGGACTGGAGGCAGGGCATGAAAGGGATATCGAATCCAGTTGTTTGTGTCATCCGATTCGGGAAAGTACCCTCGTAATTGCGCACCCAACTCACTCATTTGCTTCGATATATCACGTTTGACATTGTCCGTAAGCTTGAGTTAACACAAAAAAATCAAAATACAATGATGGAAAGACCTGTGTTGTCCTTAATGCAGACAGAGAAGAGCTCCAACTTCTTAATCATAGCCTCAATTTTGTCCTGCACATTAAATATAGTTGTGGAGAGTCCCTGTAATCCAAGATTCAGATCATTCAGGCGAGAAAAATATCACCCAGATAGGCCAGTCGTGTGAGAAACTCGTCATTATGCAAGCTGTCAGACAAGTGAAAATGATGGTCAGTAAAGAAAACTTTAAGTTCGTCTCTATTCAAAACCATGTGTCAATACGTTTCCCCTTGGTAACTGCGCACCTCTATATGTTGTAAAAGCGTTACATGGTGGCTGCCCAAATCATTGCATTGTGCAGAAAATACACGAGAGTTCAGGGGCTTTGCTTTAACAAAGTTAATTATTTTCACTGTAGTGTCCAAAACATCTTTCAAGCTGTCAGGCATTCGCTTGGCAGCAAGAGCCTCTTGGTGGATGCTGCAGTGGTTTTCCCACGAGAGAGTAACGGTTAATGTGATTGGATGTTAATTATTTGACTAGGCTACCTGTATTTGACATTGTGTTGGGTTGGCGCCCCCCTTGGGTTGTGCCAGGGCGGAGATCTTTGTGGGCTATACTCGGCCTTGTCTCAGGATGGTAAGTTGGTGGTTGAAGATATCCCTCCAGTGGTGTGGGGGCTGTGCTTTGGCAAAGGGGGTGGGGTTATATCCTTCCTGTTTGGCCCTGTCTGGGGGTATCATCGGATGGGGCCACAGTGTCTCCTGACCCCTCCTGTCTCAGCCTCCAGTATTTATGCTGCTGTAGTTTATGTGTCGGGCTGGGGTCAGTTATATCTGGAGTACTTCTCCTGTCCTATCCGGTGTCCTGTGTGAATTTAAGTATGCTCTCTCTAATTCTCTATTTCTTTCTCTCTCTCGGAGGACCTGAGCCCTAGGACCATGCCTCAGGACTACCTGGCATGGTGACTCCTTGCTGTCCCCAGTCCACCTGGCTGTGCTGCTGCTCCAGTTTCAACTGTTCTGCCTGTGGTTATTATTATTTAACCATGCTAGTCATTTATGAACATTTGAACATCTTGGCCATGTTCTGTTATAATCTCCACCCGGCACAGTCAGAAGAGGACTGGCCACCCCACATAGCCTAGTTCCTCTCTAGGTTTCTTCCTAGGTTTTGGCCTTTCTAGGGAGTTTTTCCTAGCCACCGTGCTTCTACACCTGCATTGCTTGCTGTTTGGGGATTTAGGCTGGGTTTCTGTACAGCACTTTGAGATATCAGCTGATGTACGAAGGGCTATATAAATACATTTGATTTGATTTGATTTGTTGTTTTGCTGAACACTAGATGGTTTAATTGTATTTTTGGCAGTGGAACGAGGTTACTCAGGTGAGAGAAAAAAACTCACCGAAATGTATAACCACGTTGGAAAATATAAATGGCCTGTTTGAAAATGTGAAAGAAAAAAAATGTGAATCACATGGAGTACCCCGGCAGTTTGGGAAAAACTTTTGTAGTGAATAGGGTGCCATTTGGGACACATCCTGGTGTTGGGAGAAGAGAGACGTGATCAGATCAGAAACAAACAAATGCAACAAGAGAAGATGATCATCAAGTTGTCACTTGAAACACCTTTACTCCAACTATATTATCAAAGACATGACAGACAAATACATATATATAATGTCATACTGTAGTCAACATCTGAATATTCCAATATTAAGATTTACGGCTAAAATTACAGTTTTGCATCTACCTTTGAATTTTGAGATTTGTTGGTATTGTGGTGTAACGGTATTTGTTGTATGAAGAAGAGGAAGAGGAATCATCAGACCAAAGCGCAGCGTGGTAAGTGTTCATGCTTTTTATTGGAACGGAACACTGTAACAAAAATAACAAAGAGAATAACTGAAACAGTCCTGTAAGGTGCAAAACAACGATAGACAGCTGTCCCTGATTGAGACCATACCTGGCCAAAACAAAGAAATACAAAAAACATAGAAAAAATAACATAGAATACCCACCCAAATCAAGCCCTGACCAAACCAAAATAGAGACATAAAAAGCCCATGTCATGGCGTGACATGTGGTCCGTTAATATTAGTATTTTCAAAAAGTAACATGAGAAAAATGAAGAAACCCGCACACTGCTCTTGCTAGTATCATTGCTCTTTAATAATCTTCACGTATTGCCCTAAATAAACATAAAAATATCAAAATCTTGATAAAAATTTATATTTTCATTCATTTATCATACCAGTGTCGTAAGAATTCCATGAATATGAACCACTTTAAAATGTACATGCATCCATAATTCCAAAGCTCACAACATCGAATTGCACAAAATTTAAATGCCCATTTCACAAAGAATGCAACAAACTGGACTTTACTGTCTGTAGTAACTTTGTTTGATGAGATGGCGATTGGGTCTAAAAATGTGTTTGTCGTGTCGTAGCCATTTCCTGAATGTCAAACTCTTCCATCACGCCAAGTCACTTTTCTCAGTTTCAGAAGCATCTGCATAAACTACATTGTGTGTGGCTATTCTTCAATATATTCCAGAGACTTGACCATGGGGATTTACTGATATGTTGTTCATTTTTTATTCTGTATAAACTTTTCTTTTTAAAAAATTGTCAAAAAGGCATTCTTATGCATTTTACAGATAGAAAGAAGATAAAAGTATTCATCCGCAATCTGCTCTGAGTATTTCCAGTCCTGGAGTATCAAAATGAAACCAAAATATTAAGTTTGACAATCTAGTGTCCAGAAAAGTATTATATTTTTGTCTACATTCAACTGGTAAAAGTTGCTTGTGATTAAGTGGAGATAAAATTCTTAATAATATATTTTACAACAGTTTGTTTTTATTCAATTGTGGTTTAAATTAAAATTGTAATGAAAAAAAAAAAACTTTTGGGTAACCTGTATTGATGCTGCGTCTCTCCCCTGGGGTGTGTTGTGGTTGCGCCTGTCACAGACGCTGGACCTGATCCAAATCTCTGCTCTACCCGACCCTTCCCTGCCCCACCTGTGTGTTATGCCACACTGATTATTTCATCAAGGTGCGTCCAAAATGTCTCCACATTCCCTATATAGTGCACATCTTCTGACAAGAGCCCTTTATATGGTATAAGGTGCCATTTTGGACACAGACCAGAGCACCAACAAGAGGAGTGTCTGTCCCCCTGCCTGCAGTCGTTTATCATATTTCCCTTGACCTGACATGCAAATAGCCTGTTTACTCTGACTGGACTCAAACCCATCTTAGAGTCCCAAATGTGCACGCAAAGGCCGCTAAGAGTTTTTAAAAAACAAAACAATAATGCTCTACAAAAAGTAAAAGACATGAATAGCTCAACACAAACATTTATTAAATATATATTTTTTTTTTAATTATGTGGGCCTTCTAGTCCTATCTCACTATTAAATACAAACACAAAGACGCAATGTGAAGCACTAGCAAGAAGATTGATAAGCAATCTTCCCAGATAAAAGGTAATGAATCAAACCTAGGAATGAAAAATTCTGGATTTCCTTCCTCCTGATTACTGGAATCTTCTGACCAGGATTTCTGGAGAACCTTTTAGGTCAAGTTACCAGAATATTGCAAAACTAAACAAATACGTATTTTGCCAGTGCACATGCACATAACAGTTGTAAACAGGTTACAATTGGCCCTCTGTGTCAGATGAAACTGGGAATATAAACTCTCACTCAGAGACCTTTGATAAAGGGCAGTTTCCCAGCCCGGTGGAGGTAGAGGAGGGGCTGCACAAACCCACAGACCACACTGATGTAGATACACACATATTTGGCATAAAAAAAACTACGTACATCTAAGATTTCATTAAAAGGTAAAACCACTAGCCATGGGAGGTAGTTTGCCATCATAGACACCAAGGTTATCAAAATGATCTTAAACGCCCTCATCTTCATGTTATTTGTCCCCTCCCTCTCTCTCTCCCCTTCCCCCGGCCCAGGATGTTTCAGAGCCCTGAGAACTGAGAGGCAGCAGAATAACATAAATGTAATTAAGACCAGAATTTCACCCACATACACATATCTGTAAATTTGGTGGTCTTTTACAAGCGTAGAAGTTAAACAGAACCCAAACAAAACCAGGTAAACCAATCCAGAACACCCCACCTTGTATCTCAGGGGTCTGTACTTCAGGAAGACCACAGGGTGGACCACTGCCAGGTAGCGCTCAAAACATATACAGCACTGGAACAGGGGGCGGCCGTGGTATAGAAAACAATAAAATAATGAAATTACAGCTGATATAGGGGGAATAGGGAGGTGTATGAAGACAAAGACAAAGACAGCACACATGCAGTAGAGGATCTCAGATACAGCCAAATTGAGAGCGAAGAACTCTGAGGCCGCCGTCCCTCCGGCTCCGGTCAGTATCAGCCACAGGACGTAGACATTGGTGGGTAGACTCAGGATGAGGTTGACTGCATAGCAGGATGTGGTGAAAGCGTAATTAAGTTCCAGATAGGCAGAGAGGACAGAGGAATGGTTGGAGGAGGCCATTTAAAAAAAATATCCAAACCTCATTTTGGAAGTTCCAATGATCACAGCAGCAGAGAGAGAGAGAGAGAGGGAGAAAGAGAGAGAGACAGACAGATGTGACAAGAACATCACTATGTGAACTCTTCATGTCAAAGGCACTTAACTCAGTTACACTGCTAATCTCAGAGATTAAATTGCGCCAACCAACCTGAAGGCTGTGATTGGTGGATTGTGTCTTCAAGGTCTTTTTACGACTGTGTCTCTCCTTGGAACTGAGCTAGGTACATCTATAGGCTAAATCAAATACCTGCGAACACACCTGTGTGGCATATCACATTGCCAAGCTCTGCAGCTACACCCAAGGACCTCATGCCATGCAAATATCCTACTCAGTGTGACAGGAACCACACCTATAAATATGATAGATGAGGATGTGTTGCCGTTGCTATTGTAGGCCTACTTTTTACTGCATGCTAGCCAAAAATAATACATTTGCTTGACATGCTAGAAGAAACAGACATGTTTTATCATGTTGTACACAAGGCTTTCTGTAGATATCGAATTCTAAAGAGACCAACATGTGTATGCAAAGGTGTCCTCTGACATTTTCTCAGTCTATGTTAGCTGTAGCCTCTTCACATATTATAGTAGTACTAGTGGCATTCTGCCCTATGGGCGGTAAATCAATGGAAGTGATTAATTCAACTTAATATATTTTCATATCTGAGAAATACAACACACAACCACTCACCCACACACCCCAGTCACTCCTGTCTGTAAACTGATGCTGCCCATCACCTCACCTGTGTCATGACTGGCCTGTGAGGATCAGGTTACCATGGATCACAGCTATACAGAGATATCTCTCACTCATGCAGAGGGGGAGAGGTAGAGAGGGATTGATGGGGAGGGATATGACACCTCAAGCCATTGTAAATCTTAAGGCAGCAGACGAATCCTTTGTCCATTCGTGTTTGGGACTGGAATGTCTGTGTCTGCCTTATGGAGAACCTACCTCAGAACTGTAACATGCAGTAAATGGACTTTGGGACATGATATTTAATCAGCCAAAATGGTGGTAACACTGATAGATGGATTATGAAAATGAATGTCACTTGTGTTATCTTATTAAAAGTTAATTGCCGACGTTATCACAAAAACATTGTAACTTTAAGAGTTTTCATAATCTGTACATGATCTTGCCATACTGTGCTTTTTGTAGAAAATATCCAGATCAAAGAGAATGTTTTTGTGATGATGAGCTGTGATTTTAGTCTAAACGAGACCCTAGTAAGTTCTCATACCCTGCCTTGTATTGAGCTACACCCCGGGGAACCCAGGGAGCAGGTTATGAAGACGGAAATGCCCCTTTGTGACCCAGAGGTATAAAACATGTGACTTTAGAATTTATATGCAGACTAAGTTTACCACGACCTGCAGCCGAGGTTCACGATGAGTCGTGATCCCAAAACGCAACACGAGGCAGTAGACAAAGGAACCTCTTAACAATCTAGGCTACGGTTGATTACTGTATTCAAGAAGAACCAACCGGTTATTCTCTTCAAATCATCTGTTGTCTACACAGCCTTCCTACCCAAGCTAGAAGCATCGACACGGATGATTATCCTCCGAAGAAGACTACTCTCACAGAACGAGTGCAAGGAAACAGACAACCAAGAGAATGGACATTGTGACATCGTGTGGACAATCAGAGACTTACACCCGGTAACGAAGGAGTTGTCGGAAGGCCATCAGAAGAATAGTCCATCGGCCAAACCTATCCCAATAAGCGGAACTCGGTCCACGAAAGATACCCAACAGAGACCTTCAATAAGTAAATACATTCATTATAATTTTGACCCATAAGAGTGGAAGTTCAGGGCAAAGTGTTAGGGCTAAACTTAGCCGGTTGCAAATGTATCCAAGTGTGCTTTTCTCTCGTGCGCATTCTCTCTCCCTCTCTCTATCTTTCTTTAAACCTCCATCTTGTGTAACTCGTGTCATACTGTGCTGGTCAGATAGGGGACTGTTGCCAGTGTATTAAGTTCTAACCAATAACCTAGATTGTTTGTTTATGTGTGTCTTATATTATAATTTAGCTCGTTAGTAAACAAATAATCAACAACATTTGTGTGGTACGGAATGATTTAGTGAGACCTGGGTTTGTGCAGATTTACAAATTATACCATTGTAATAGTAATACCATTGTCTTAAACAATACACCCCCAAAAAAGATGGAATGGTAATTTTATTTATGAAATAGTAATTATACCACAAGTTTATCTGCAAATATATCAAACAGTCTGTTTCTGAAATAAAAATTGAAAATACAATGTGTTCATGATATATTAGAACTACATTCAAACAAATGGGCACATTTTCTTTCTTAGATGCATCAATTATATGAAATAGTTTCTGGTCCTTTCCTCTGTTGAATAAACCCTTTTTGGTTAGCATGTACAAACAGTGAAAAAAATATAATATCAGTTTAAAATAGATTTTGATTTAACAGTGATCGTTGTCGATACTGTAAGATCCACAGTGTTGCTCAGCCTCCTCCTGCTTACAGAAAACACATCTGATGTCAATTCTGAAGTCAGTGGACCTTTGCCATAAGAGCAGGTGCGGAAATCTGATATTAACTTTGGAGGGGACAATTACATGACATTTTCTCAAGAGCAATTCCTGAGGGGGACACCAAAAGTAGTGCTGTAATTAAATGTATATTGAGAAACCATAATTACTGCTAATGGATAACTGATAGGTAGTTCATTTAAGGGTTGTCCCAACTTGTTTAAATCATTATAATACTACTACTAATAATAGTTATAGAAGTGTTCCTTATCAGTCCAGTATGTTTGCAGGTGTTTTATATTTGCAACCAGCAAAACCAAGAAAGGCCAGTAGGTGGAAATGGTACTGTACACTGTGTATGAGTGCAGTTTTCGGAAATACAATGAGCATGCTGCGATCTCATCTAAAATGATCTCCATAGAGAACCATCACAAAGTTGGTCTCAGTATTGATTTGAACTTTCTATTTGATTTTTTCTGATATATTTATAAAGTCATTAAATATGTGCCACTGGCCTGAGTCTACTACAATAGCTTAACAAGAACAAACAGATACAACTAAGTACAGTTCTAAAAGCGAAATAACTTCTTCAATGAATAACCCAAATAAATCAAAAATATCCTTCAAAAAGACTTATTTATTGTTCATTCAGTGTGTCAACTCTTGAAACAACAGCTATGGACAAGTATGTCACACAAAGTATGCAATTGTAATGCAAATAACATCAAATAAACAATTATTAAATGTACTGTCATGAACTAAAAACGGAAAACTACTAAACAAAATAACAAATATCCGTCTTCACAGCATGGGTTCTCAAACAGGGGTCCGTGGACCCCTAGGTGTCCCTGGTGTAATTGCAAGGGGCCCGTGAAAGAAAAAAAGTGTAATGAATGTATTCATTAACACAAGGTTTCCAATAACTTTACATATAATATAGATTGGGTGTGGGTCACAGAGGACCGCTCAAACCCTTGCCTGCCTTTGGTGAACATATGCAGGGGTTCCAGTACACCAAAAATGTTGAGAACCTCTGCTATACACACTACTGAACTAATGAACAAAAGAAACAAACTTACATTTGCGGGTTTCAATGGATCCAAAACATTGCTGGCAGAAATATTTCCGCTTGAGACTGTCCAGCCTGTCTTCATGTACAGACAACTACGCCCATGCTAGACCGTAGCCAAGTCTTAAACCTGCGGAGTGCACTGAAACTCTTCTCAGCCTCACATGAAGACACTGGCACCACAAACAAAATTCTGATCAGCACTTCAAATTGGTCAAACAACCCGCGCACCTTCACTGGAAGCCTCCTGAAGACCTCTGCTGCCTCTCCACTGCTGCTACAGGGGTATTTGTTGTGAAATTGCCTTCTCACAATTGCCTGTGCACCTGTGTATTTTCCTGCCATGTTTGAGGCACCGTAACTCTGCCCACGTAAGCCAGACATAGGCAAATTGTGCCTCAACAACACATCAGTTGCCACTTTCGCAATGCCCTCGCCTGTTGCCTCTGAAACCCTGTATAGCCCAATAAACTCCTTGTGAAGGGCAACGTCATGGTCAACATAAATAAGTCAGACAGTCTCCTGTTCAGCACCAGAGACATCTTTAGTACCATCAACAATACTGAAAATTGTGCAATCTGAAGTGACCTAACCTGAGCTGCAATGCCTCAAATGACTATATTGGCCCGGATGTTAAGAATTTAATTATGTGCTTTTGGGTCTGTGTACACTGTGGTATGCTCTGTTAACCACTTCAGTAAATGGGATCATCCTCTTCTGCCCTAAGGAAAAACCTCAACCAACCCTATACGGGTGCTGCAGGCAACAAGGTTGACACCTGGTCCTGCCGTGGCTGTGCCACTGTCCCCTATACTGGTGCTGCAGGCAACAAGGTTGACACCTGGTCCTGCCGTGGCTGTGCCACTGTACCCTATACTGGTGCTGCAGGCAACAAGGTTGACACCTGGTCCTGCCGTGGCTGTGCCACTGTCCCCTATACTGGTGATGCAGGCAACAAGGTTGACACCTGGTCCTGCCCGTGGCTGTGACACAGTCATCTGAGGTCTCTCTCCCTGGCTCTTTCCCTTTCACTACCCTCACTGACTCACAGTCTGTCTCCAAGAAAGAAAAAAAAGGTGTTTGCCATATTCCTAACTACTGGTACCAAAAACTACACAATTAATTACAACAGCAATACCATTGTCTTCAACAAATCTTGGTTCAGTCAGCAGTTTAAGTTGAGAATGTGGGTATCCATAGCATTGTCCAATATGTTGTTATTTTACAAGTCAAAAAAGAGAGAACATTTCATAATGTCGCCAAACAAAGACTCAACAAACTTACCTGAGACTCCCTGTCTCTGCCAGTCTGTCCCTGCCTATCTGTCCCCAGCGCTGCTGTCTGTGTGCCATCTGTTGCCTGCTCTGCCTGATGACATCATTATGAAACATTTCCATTAGCATTTCACTTCTTTCTTATGAACATTTGATCAACTTTGAGATATTAGGCTACTAGTGTTCTTACTTTGCGTTTTGATGTACTGAAAAATGCTCTGATGTCCGTCTTTTATTACTTTTTTGCAATTTTTCTGTCATATTTCTACCTGGCTGGCTGGATACACGGTTCTGTGGTGTTTACTATAATCTTTGCTAATAATCATTTTACTCCAAGATCAGCACACAGGTGCTTCAATGTCCCCTAGTGACAATTTAGCTTTTGCAACGATACCATTAAAGACATTTAAGACAATGGTAGAATAGAGTGTAATTCTGTTCAGTTTGGAATAAACTGACAAAAACAAAGATTCCATCTTTGGTGACGCCACATAAATGGAATAGGTGCTAGCTAGATTGCTAGCTAAAGTTTGCTCCATCGGTTTTCTTGCTGGTTCTGCAAATTCAGCTATTGTGTGTGTGAACCTTGCCAACATCAAACAAAATCGCAATGACCTTCATAATACCTCTGATGGCAGTAACTTTACAAGCACTAATTATGGTCAATTTAGCCTGAGAATAGTATCTAGTTATGGTAAAGGGTGAAATAAGTATAGCTAGTTATAATTGTAATGGTTTGGCACATTATAAAAAAAGAAGATCAGTCTTTACATGGCTAAAAGAAAAGGAATATAACATATGCTTTTTACAGGAAACTCACTCTATATCCTTAGATGAAGTTGCGTGGAAAAAGGAATGGGGTGGTGAAATCATTTTCTGTCATGGACAAAGCAACTCAAAGAGTGTGATGATGTTAACTGGTGACAGGGGGCAGTATTTTCACGTCCGGATGAAATGCATGCCCAAATTCAACTGCCTGCTACTCATCTCCAGAAGATACGATATGCATATTATTAATAGATTTGGATAGGAAACACTCTGAAGTTTCTAAAACTGTTTGAATCATGTCTGTGAGTATAAAATAACTTTTTTAGCAGTTGAAAGCCCGAGGACAAACCATTCAGATAGTTTTTTGTTGTTGAGGTCATTCTCTTTTCAATAGTTTTTAATTGGGAATCCAGATTTCTAAGGGACCTTCTTGCAGTTCCCATCGCTTCCACTGGGTGTCAACCGTCTTTAGAAATTGGTTGAGGTTTGTCCTTTGTGTAATGAAGAAGTACGACCATCATGAATGAGGGTAAGTTGAAGTGTACTGTTAGATAGAGGTGAGTGACCAGAAAGGTAGCTACAGTTTGTTTTCCTCCTGTATTAAACACAGATCATCCCGTCTTCAATTTGATCAATTATTTACATTAAAAAAATACCTAAAGTTGTATTACAAAAGTAGTTTGAAATGGCTTGATGGCATACCGGTAGAGGAATATCAAGTATTTTTTGATATACTAAAAGCTCCATTGTTAGATTGTTTTTAACTTTTATTTATTTATTTATTTCACCTTTATTTAACCAGGTAGGCTAGTTGAGAACAAGTTCTCATTTGCATCTGCGACCTGGCCAAGATAAAGCATAGCAGTGTGAACAGACAACACAGACAGCTCAGATAGCAGATGTTTGAAATTGGTGAGGGAGATAAAAGTCTCCAACTTCAGCGATTTTTGCAATTCGTTCCAGTCACAGGCAGCAGAGAACTGGAACGAAAGGCGGCCAAATGAGGTGTTGGCTTTAGGGATGATCAGTGAGATACACCTGCGGGAGTGCGTGCTACGGGTGGGTGTTGCTATCGTGACCAGTGAACTGAGATAAGGCGGAGCTTTACCTAGCATGGACTTGTAGATGACCTGGAGCCAGTGGGTCTGGTGACGAATATGTAGCGAGGGCCAGCCGACTAGAGCATACAGGTCGCAGTGGTGGGTGGTATAAGGTGCTTTAGTAACAAAACGGATGGCACTGTGATAAACTGCATCCAGTTTGCTGAGTAGAGTGTTGGAAGCTATTTTGTAGATGACATCGCCGAAGTCGAGGATCGGTAGGATAGTCAGTTTTACTAGGGTAAGTTTGGCGGCGTGAGTGAAGGAGGCTTTGTTGCGGAATAGAAAGCCGACTCTAGATTTGATTTTGGATTGGAGATTGGAGATTTGATATGAGTCTGGAAGGAGAGTTTACAGTCTAGCCAGACACCTGGGTACTTATAGATGTCCACATATTCTAGGTCGGAACCATCCAGGGTGGTGATGCTAGTCGGGCGTGCGGGTGCAGGCAGCGAACGGTTGAAAAGCATGCATTTGGTTTTACTGGCGTTTAAGAGCAGTTGGAGGCCACGGAAGGAGTGTTGTATGGCATTGAAGCTCGTTTGGAGGTTAGATAGCATAGTGTCCAATGACGGGCCGGAAGTATACAGAATGGTGTCATCTGCATAGAGGTGGATCAGGGAATCGCCCGCAGCAAGAGCAACATCATTGATATATACAGAGAAAAGAGTCGGCCCGAGAATTGAACCCTGTTGCACCCCCATAGAGACTGCCAGAGGACCGGACAGCATGCCCTCCGATTTGACACACTGAATTCTGTCTGCAATGTAGTTGGTGAACCAGGCAAGGCAGTCATCAGAAAAACCGAGGCTACTGAGTCTGCCGATAAGAATATGGTGATTGACAGAGTCGAAAGCCTTGGCAAGATCGATGAAGACGGCTGCACAGTACTGTCTTTTATCGATGGCGGTTATGATATCGTTTAGTACCTTGAGCGTGGCTGAGGTGCACCCGTGACCGGCTCGGGAAACCAGATTGCACAGCGGAGAAGGTACGGTGGGATTCGAGATGGTCTGTGACCTGTTTGTTGACTTGGCTTTCGAAGACCTTAGAGGATGGATATAGGTCTGTAACAGTTTGGGTCCAGGTTGTCTCCCCCTTTGAAGAGGGGGATGACTGCGGCAGCTTTCCAATCCTTGGGGATCTCAGACGATATGAAAGAGAGGTTGAACAGGCTGGTAATAGGGGCTGCGACAATGGCGGCGGATAGTTTCAGAAATAGAGGGTCCAGATTGTCAAGCCCAGCTGATTTGTACGGGTCCAGGTTTTGCAGCTCTTTCAGAACATCTGCTATCTGGAGAACCTGTAGAGGTTTGGTTGAGTAGCTGCGGGGGGGGCGAAGCTGTTGGCCGAGGTTGGAGTAGCCAGGAGGAAGGCATGGCCAGCCGTTGAGAAATGCTTGTTGAAGATTCCGATAATCATGGATTTATCGGTGGTGACCGTGTTACCTAGCCTCAGTGCAGTGGGCAGCTGGGAGGAGGTGCTCTTGTTCTCCATGGACTTCACAGTGTCCCAGAACTTTTTGAAGTTAGAGCTACAGGATGCAAATTTCTGCCTGAAGAAGCTGGCCTTTGCTTTCCTGACTGACTGCGTGTATTGGTTCCTGACTTCCCTGAACAGTTGCATATCGCGGGGACTATTCAATGCTTTTGCAGACCGCCACAGGATGTTTTTGTGCTGGTCGAGGGCAGTCAGGTCTGGAGTGAACCAAGGGCT
The DNA here is from genome assembly GCF_002021735.2 of Oncorhynchus kisutch. NCBI lineage: Eukaryota > Metazoa > Chordata > Actinopteri > Salmoniformes > Salmonidae > Oncorhynchus > Oncorhynchus kisutch. The sequence continues at coordinate 51,019,599 of NC_034185.2, forward strand.
ATATCTGTTCTTAGTTCTGCATTTTTTGAACAGAGCAGCTTATCTAAAATGGTGAGGAAGTTACTTTTAAAGAATGACCAGGCATCCTCAACTGACAGGATGAGGTCAATATCCTTCCAGGATACCCGGGCCAGGTCGATTAGAAAGACCTGCTCACAGAAGTGTTTTAGGGAGCGTTTGACAGTGATGAGGGGTGGTCGTTTGACTGCGGATCCATAGTGGATACAGGCAATGAGGCAGTGATCGCTGAGATCCTGGTTGAAGACAGCAGAGGTGTATTTGGAGGGCCAGTTGGTCAGGATGACGTCTATGAGGGTGCCCTTGTTTACAGATTTAGGGTTGTACCTGGTGGGTTCCTTGATGATTTGTGTGAGATTGAGGGCATCTATCTTAGATTGTAGGACTGCCGGCGTGTTAAGCATATCCCAGTTTAGGTCACCTAACAGAACAAACTCTGAAGCTAGATGGGGGGGCGATCAAGTCACAAATGGTGTCCAGGGCACAGCTGGGAGCTGAGGGGGGTTGGTAGCAGGCAGCAACAGTGAGAGACTTATTTCTGGAGAGAGTCATTTTTAAAATTAGTAGTTTGAACTGTTTGGGTATGGACCTGGAAAGTATGACATTACTTTGCAGGCTATCTCTGCAGTAGACTGCAACTCCTCCCCCTTTGGCAGTTCTATCTTGACGGAAAATGTTATAGTTGGGTTTGGAAATCACAGAATTTTTGATGTCTTTCCTGGTGGCCTTCCTATAGAAATGGTAGTCTGTCGGGTACTCAGCAGGAAGGTCTGATTTCTCTTTTATTAAAACAAGACCCAGATGGCAAATATAAAGACCTGGTCAATCTAAAAAACTGGAGGTCCCTTACACTTCAATGTTGTGATGCAAAATGCATAGCACTCAGAATTAAAAGGGTTTTACCAGGTATTGTTCATCCTGATCAGACAAGTTTTTTTTACATGAACGATACATTGGAGATAATATACGATAACTACCAGAAATAATAGAACATCATGAAACATAAGAAGCCAGGACTGGTATTTATAGTGGATTTTGAAAATGCATTTGATAAAGTAAGACTGGATTTTATTTATAAATGCCAGGATTTTTTTTTACTTTCGGCAATTCTCTTATAAAATCGGTAAAAATAATGTATAGCAACCCCAGGTGTAAAATAGTAAATAACGGCTTCTTCTCAGGGAGTTTTGAATTGTCAAGAGGAGTTAAACAAGGGTGTCCGCTGTCACCACATCTATTAATTATGGCCATCGACATGCTTGCTATTAAAATCAGATCCAATAACAACATTAGAGGATTAGAAATCCAAGACTTAAAAACAAAGGTGTCCATGTATGCTGATGACTCAAGTTTTATGTTAACATATGTTTCCCATGCCAATAAATCCTTGATTTTAATTTAATTGAGAGATTTAGGTGTCACGCCATGACCTCAGTGAGACATTTTATTTCTCTATTTGGTTAGGTCAAAGTGTGATTTGTGGTGTGCATTCTATGTTGTCTATTTCTTTGTTTGTTGCCGAGTATGGTTCCCAATCAGAGGCAGCTGTCTATCGTTGTCTCTGATTGGAAATCATACTTAGGCAGCCCTTTTTCCCACTTTCTGCTGTGGGATCCGCAGTCCAGTGCCTCCAGAGATGGTTCCCAGTTCAGAGCCTCCGGCGATGATCCATGGTCCGGTTCTACAGAAGCGGAGGGATCAGCGTAGGGAGAGGGGGCTGTGCCCCGAACCGGAGCCGCCACCGAGGGTAGATGCCCACCCGGACCCTCCCCTATAGGTTCAGGTTTGCGGCCGGGATTCTGCACCTTTAGGGGGGGGGGGGGGGGTACTGTCACACCCTGACCTTAGAGAGCTTTTTTATTTCTCTATTTGGTTAGGTCAGGGTGTGATTTGGGGTGGGCATTCTATGTTGTCTATTGCTTTGTTTGTGGCCGAGTGTGTTTCCCAATCAGAGGCAGCTGTCTATCGTTGTCTCTGATTGGGAATCATACTTAAGCAGCCCTATTTCCCACTTTCTGTTGTGGGATCTTGTCTACATTTAGTTGCCTGAGTGCACAACAGCAGCTTCATGTTTAGTTTGGTTGTTTGTTGTTTTGTTCGATGATTTTCGGTTTATAAAAATTATGTGGAACTCTACGCATGTAGATTGTCATTATGACAATCATGACATTAGGTAACAATAACAACACTGTCATGTTAACTCTTCCTATTAAAAACTTCATTCAGACTATCAATGTCTGAACTTTCCGATGAATAGTATGTTCTTGAAATGCTCAAAGAAATATATTTTTTTAATCAAATAGTATACAAGGCTTACTAAAGAGACCAAAATGTGTATGCAAAGGTTAATGTAGTGTCCTCTGGCATTTTCTCAGTCTTTGTTAGCTGTATCCTCCTCATATCAATTATAGTAGTACAGGTGGCACTCATTGGATATGATTAAATTGGTTAAATTCAAGTTAATATTTGAGGAATACAACACAGAACCACTCATCCTCAACCACACACCTCAGTGCTCCCGTCTGTCAACTGATGCTGCCCATCCCCTCACTTGATGGACCACACCTGACATGCAAATGTGATCCATTGCTTATGACAACACTTTAGTATGATTGAAGAGAACATGCCGTGTTGTGTGGAACGTGTTAGGGATGGATATGGACCTGAGTTATTCCTGATCAGGTCAGTTCAAATGTGTCACGTATTTAAATAATTTAAAAATATATAAAATTCAATTTATCAATGATTTACAACAAATACATTCGAAAAAACAGATACATTTTTGTTCATGGATGTTTAAATTCTATGAAAAAAATTGACATTTATTTTTCTGGTCCTTTCCTGTGTTGGATAAACCTTGTTTGGTCAGCATTTATAAGCAGTTTATAATCTAGCTGCAGTTTTAAATGATTTTTAGATCTACGTTTAACAGTGATGGTGGTCTAGAAGATCCAGAAACTTGCTCAGCCTCTTCCTGCTTACAGGAAAACAATTTATAGCTAGTTGTAAAGTCTATGGATGTTAGCCTTTCTAAGATACTCATATAACAACACAATAAATCACCCAAAAATATTTTAAAATAATTTAAATATAAGGTCAACAGGACAACTTATTGATGATAAATGGAAGTTTACAACATTATATTTTCACTTTATCCACTGCATAAAGTTGGAAACCTCCATAACTTTAGTCAGATCTCACTAGTCGCCAACTGTTACATTACTGAATGTGTCCTCCCATTGTACATGAAGGATTTCTAGTAGCTTAGTAACTGAAAGTAGTGAGCATTATGAGCACCCTGTAAAAGGAAGTCAACTCTTCCTGAGAGACCTCTGATAGAGGGCAGTTTCCCAGCCCTATGGAGGTAGTAGAGGGGCTGCACAATCCCAGTAACCACATCAAGAAAGACACAATCAAAGTCTGATGTAATCTGGATCCCAACTTCCAGTAAAGAGCTGCTATATATATATTTGGTTGTGGAGAGTCCCTGTACTCCTAGATTCAGATCATTCAGGCAAGACAATTTTTTACCCAGATAGGCCAGTCGTGTGAGAAACCCTTCATCGTGCAAGCGATCAGACAAGTGAATATTATGGTCAGTAAAGAAAACTTGAACCTCGTCTCTCTACTCAAAACAACGTGTCAATACTTTTACGCCTTGATAACCAGCACACTTCTGTATGTTGTAAAAGCGTTACATGATGGCTGCCCAAATTATTGCATAGTGAGGAAAATACACAAGAGTTCAAGGGCCTTGCTTTAACAATGTTAATAATGTTCACTGTCGTGTCAGAAATGTCTTTCAAGCTGTCAGGTATTCCCTTGGCAGCAAGAGCCTCTCGGTGGATGCTGCATTGGAACTTCCGCAAAAGAGTAACGGTTAAAGTGATTGGATGTTAATTATTTGACTAGGCTACCTGCATTTGACATTGTGCTGTTATTTCGCTGAACACTAGATGGTTGAATTTTATTTTTTGGCAGTGAAACGAGGCTACTCAGGCGAGAAAAACAACTCACCCAAATGTATAGCCCCTTTGGAAAATCTAAATTGTCTGTTTGAAAATGTGAAAACGAAAGAAAATGGGAATCACATTTTTATTTGGCGTACCCCCGAGAGTTTGGGAAAACCTGCTCTAGGGAATTGTGTGGCATTTGGGACAAGAGAGAAACGATTGTCGTGGTAATTTCCTGTATTACTAAGTGAAAGGAGAGTTTACAAACTACACACAAGTCAGAGTTATACTTTAAACTCCATATTTGAAGAATATGAGCTTCACCATAGCCCTTTGACTCTCAGATCAATTCAGTGTCTATGAATGAATTCTGAGAGTGCATACAAAACAATTCTTAGTATAATTTATAGCCAAGACACACCCCTCTCAACTCACATGACGAATAACAGATCTTAGGAACATTACAAAGTGCCTTTTACTTGAAAGAGGAGTATCCCATAGCCAGCAGCATTAGCTATAAATTATTGTTCAGTTTGCTCTCTTAGACGAGGTTCCACTTCTCATTCTTGGTACCACTTAGGACCAAAACATTACCTCTTCCAATGGCATATATCAATTGTCAATTCTAGATTCTAGAATACACCCCCTCCTGGACAAGCTCAGAAAAGACAGCGAGCCTCTTAAGTCATATACTAGGTCAAGTTAAGGGCAACCTCAGAGGGGACATATAATAGTTCCAAACACTGCCAAACTCTTCCCCCAAATGGGAAAAGTAGGGCGTGACTAGCACACAGACATTGTGGAGCCAAGAGATAATTGGTTCCCCCTCAATCATCCCTTCACATGGTTTAAAAGACGTTCACATATGAAGACAAGCCTGACCTCTCCCCTCTCTGGGCCCCAAGTATTGTCGCCCTAGCTGAGAAGGGATAACTGCAACTGCCAACAGTAGAGTCCAAAAGAAGACATTCTAATGACAAAAATAAGATAAAACATCTTATTTATCAATGTTACCTAACTAATTCTGATTCATCCCCAACATTCCCCTCTCAAGGGACATTGTCCCTTCTGGAGAATCAGAACATTAACTACATACTATATGTAAGCTTTCTCCCTTCTGAAACTAAGTTTACAACCTTTATTCTACATGACAAACTTGCACAGGTTTAAATAAAATTGAAATAAAAAAAATAAAAAATGAAAGAGGGATGACTGTCCTATATGTTGTGATGAGGTCTGTGTTTACATACAGGTTCTCCTGTAACTTAGGGAGAATTTCTATGTTATGTTTTTTGTTTATATTTTTCTCAAATGGATTATTCTGTGTGATTAAGATACCGTCTGATGTCACTTTTCATGATAACCTCAAAAGAACAGATCAGAACAACCCCTTGGGTTGTGCCATGGCAGAAATCTTTGTGGGCTATACTCAGCCTTGTCTCAGGATGGTAAGATGGTGGTTGAAGCTTTCCCTCTAGTGGTGTGGGGGCTGTGCTTTGGCAAAGTGGGTGGGGTTATATCCTTCCTGTTTGGCCCTGTCCTCGGATGGGGCCACAGTGTCTCCTGACCCCTCCTGTCTCAGCCTCCAGTATTTATGCTGCAGTAGTTTATGTGTCGGGGGGCTAGGGTCAGCTTGTTATATCTGGAGTACTTCTCCTGTCCTATTCGGTGTCCTGTGTGAATTTAAGTGTGCTCTCTCTAATTTTCTCTTTCTCTCTTTCTTTCTCTCTCTCTCGGAGGACCTGAGCCCTAGGACCATGCCTCAGGACTACCTGACATGATGACTCCTTGCTGTCCCCAGTCCACCTGGCCATGCTGCTGCTCCAGTTTCAACTGTTCTGCCTTATTATTATTGGACCATGCTGGTCATTTATGAACATTTGAACATCTTGGCCATGTTCTGTTATAATCTCCACCCGGCACAGCCAGAAGAGGACTGGCCACCCCACATAGCCTGGTTCCTCTCTAGGTTTCTTCCTAGGTTTTGGCCTTTCTAGGGAGTTTTTCCTAGCCACCGTGCTTCTACACCTGCATTGCTTGCTGTTTGGTGTTTTAGGCTGGGTTTCTGTACAGCACTTTGAGATATCAGCTGATGTACGAAGGGCTATATAAATACATTGATTTGATTTAGTTCAGTTCATTAAATACATGATCAATTATTACTTTTACCAATTCTTCTTCATACAATTCTAAACACATTTCAAAGAGAATAACAACACATTCTATTGAAACTATTCTTTCAAATTGGCTTATACTCCCCATCACACTGTCAACTCCATCGTAGAGCCAAGGATCATGAAGTTAGACCTATATCCCTCGGGAATAAAACATCACAAACACAACAATACAATAAAATACAATACACTCCTTCACATTTCACTCAAGGTGTATAAACTTCAATCCAAAACCTCAAATAACTGAATCCTCCCCAATTTTTTACACATATCTCTCCATGTGAGTAATGTATAAAACAAAAGTACTACTGGTACAAAAGATAAAACAAAATTTCAAATAACCTACTCAAATAAAAATCACTAAACTGAAAAAACTCCACAAAGAAAAATGAGCAATGCTATCTCCTTCTTCACATTGGTCCAAATTACAAATATGGCTAAGAACTATAAACTCAAACATATTTATCAATTACACAAATTATCTTGAAATCAGTATTACAAATGACCATAAATTCCTTATCCAAATGGCTTTCCAATGAGGGTGATCAAGCCACAATGGAAAGTCATGATAGAGGTCATAGGTCATACAAAACCCTTCAAAGAAGTCTATTTTACTTTATTAGACAAATTATAAAAAATTTAATATTTCCTACTTGTTGTATCTCAGGTTCCCAGAACATTCCTTGATCAAAATAATTCATGTGTTTAATTAAAATTCAGAAAGTAAAACTCATTAAAATTCCATGTGCATGCGTGCCCCTTTAAGATACCTTTGCACTAAAACAAATGGAAAACTCACCAAACCCAAAGGAAATAAAAAACAAACCAAACATAGTATTTTAAAAACACCAACAAATAGTCATAACAAAAGTTTTATGTGTGTGTATTTGCAAAACTTAATGAAAAAACAAGTCTTTTTTTGACTATATTAGACAAATTACAAAAATAGGAAAACATTTCCTACAATGTTGTATCCCAGGTTCCCAGAACATTCCTTTATCAAAAACATTCACATGTTTAATTAAAACTCAGAAAATAAAAACGCATTCAAGTTCCATGTGCGTGCATGCCCCTTTAACTTGTTATGGCTGCATCCCACTATCGGGATAAGTGTCATCAACAACCGCTGAATAGCATAGCGCTACATTCAATAAATATTACTACAAATATTTACATTCATGAAATCACAAGTGCAATATAGGAAAACACAGTTTAGCCTTTTTAATCCACCTGTCGTGTCAGATATGTGATTTTCTGGATTTTTTTTTAGATTCCGTCTCTCACAGTTGAAGTGTACTGTAGAGAAATGCTATTTCTTATGCAGGTGACCAAACTATTGTTGATAAAGGGCTACAACTCAGAGTTGAGCCTGTGGGGTCCCCTACAGGATAGCTCCCGCATTACACTAATGGCCAAAACCAGCGCACACACACATGATCTCCGTTGTAGCTGAACGTTGAATGCCCTAAGAGGATTCTACGATGACGGACAGACAACTGAGCCAATGGCGGAAGACTACAGACTACACCCCAGCTGAACCAATCCAAAGATCCGATCTTCCAGAATCAACCTACTTTCTTTTCTATATATTAGTGGTGTACTGATTGTAACGGTCTCTTCTTCGTCTGCGCTTCCGTACGAACCAGCGGGAGAGCCGTAATTACGCTGTTCTAGATATCTTCACTCTGAATAAACTGTAGCTTGTCATACAATTTACCACCTTGTCTGAGTCGATCCTTGACCGACTCGCCCGTCTACATATCCAATTGCTAACAGAAATGGTAGCAGAGGATAGTTTACTAACGATCCAGTCGAAGTGAGTTGATTTGGGTGTGGAGGAGGCGAGTTGGTGAAAGGACGATTCATTAAATAAATAAAAAGACGGGTGAAGACTTTCGGGGGAGGGCAACAATTCTGCTCAACTCGGAAAACAGATTTCAAGGTGCACCATAAAAAAAAATAAGGTAAGCAAAAGCCTGTTAAATCAAACTTTGCATATTGTCGAATAGTCTGTCCAAATTTTTATCAGTTTTTCCGAGTAAGTATGAATTCTTGTGTAAATTTATAATTTGCTGACGAGTCGAAATAACAGTGTATGTGAACATATGTAGTAACGAACCGGCGACGGCCGGTGTGATTTAAATCATTGATGAGATATCAGTAAGGGGATAGCTAATTACTATTCATTAACTCTGGCGCCGAGGGGACAAATTGTAATTTTGGGACCCGTGACCCGGTCAGCACAGTCTGCTAGCTTTCAATGATGAGTGATCACTGTTTTGTCTTTGATAGTTCCGATAGGGGTCGGGAATAGAGATCAGTAGGGGATAGCTAATTACTATTCTTCAAATCTGGCGCCGAGGGGATAAATTGTAATTTTATCCCGTGACCCGGTACGGCTCAGTCTGACAGAGATTCACCGATAGGGGTCGGACATGTGTAATAATTCTGATAGGGGTCAGCTCGATAGGGATCAGGAATAGAGATCAGTAGGGGATAGCTAATTACTATTCTTCAAATCTGGCGCCGAGGGGATAAATTGTAATTTTATCCCGTGGCCCGGTACGGCTCAGTCTGATAGAAATTCACTGATAAGGATCGGCTTTCAGGGGTCAGAGATATAACGTGTTGTTTTGTCTTGTTTTGTCTATTTGTAACTGTTTATGTTATGTTAAAATGCAATGTGGTTGTAATTGTTTCCATTAAGATTGTTGGTGGTTAGATAGAGGGAGAGAGAGAATTATAATAAGGGATATTGGCTAAAACCGAAACTTCTATATTGTATGTACCTATGTTAATAGGTACATGTATAAATGTATAATCAGGAACGAAATGACTGATGTATAATTGAAATAATAACTGAATATAATATTTAAATATTGAGACTAAATAGTCGAATAGATCCCTTGGTTGTGCGCTCCACAAATGCTATACCAGCCCATGCGTTTTTTCTCAACCTGAATATACGAAGGGGAAGCTCTGAGATAAGGCAGAGTACGAGCAATAGTGTCTCTTCGAATACATCGTGGGTATTAATCAACGTCGGGCGAAGTATATGCTAACTATATTCAGATAGAAGGAGAGAATTTCGATTAAAACTACGATTAAATTCCGATTGAATTAAATTAAATTACGTTTAAAGCAAATTCACAATGGCGACTCCCAATACTCCAAAGCTGAGGTTTAATGAGTTCCTAGAACAAAAATTTGAATATAGATCAGGGGGAAAGGAACGATGGACGCCTATAAAGAAACTTTGGGAGGGATTGAAGTTAAGATGGACACAAGCAGGTTATCTAGGGGGGTGGCCGCCAACAGGGGCCCAGCTGAAAACAATGGAATGTGAGTTGAGAGGGACGTAGCAGGAGGCCAGAGACAAGGAAGTTGAAAGAAATAAAAGCCATGTATTTAAGAACCAAGGGACCAAACAGAGAATGAACAGAAGGCGGGGCCATTGCGTCTCCCACTGGTCTGCTTACTGGCGTAAATGAAGATTTGTAAGAATCAAATCCTGTGCATGAAACACGCTTGATATTCAGTCGGGGACTAATATCGATATGAATGAGGTCGGGGACAAAGCGAGTGTGGTACATTAGGTGTTTCAGTTGGAGCTGGAACCGGTGAGAATGTTGAAAAAGTCGCAGGCTTGATGATGAGAGTTATATCATAGAATATTGAGGGGGGTGCATGACTGTTGGAAAGAGTGTTAAACTCTATTAACGCAAAATTCTTTTTGCGGATTTATATTATGAGGTTTGAACTATACTAATGTTGTAGAATTACATAATCAACATCTGAACATACTTACGTTAAACATTAATTGAGCCACTGAGTAATAGATAAGCTGTACACTAGGTACGGGGCGAAGGGTGTGGTCGATGTAAGACGGGAGTGGTGTTCTAACCAAATTATTTAGTTATTTTAATTCATTTACACAAGTACTTCCCGGGTATTGATTTTGGTTTGATTGTTCAGATAACATCATTGAAATTAAACAGGAGGTCAAGGTATACTAACATTAGAATCTGTTTTCATTATGGAGAACAATGAAAGGCCCGCAGAGTGGATTGCAGGCTGAGGTTTTTATGTTAAAGGGACAGTGCACATTTATCACAGTTGTGTGTGTCTGTCTAATGGCTGGGTATTTAAGAAGTATTTTGGGGAGACAATTTGGAGAAACACGAATAAGACATGAAACATCGAGACAAATTATTTGAGTTTGAGGGGATTATCATAATTATTAGGTTTTGTTTTTGTAGTAAATGTTTGGGTTAAGGGGATTTCCATGTTCCCAGAGACATGATATTTTAAAGAGGCACGCTCACATATGGAACCTTTATGAGTTTTTATTTTATGAGTTTTAATTACACAAGCGATTTAAAGGGTTCTTTAATATGTCTATGGTATGGAACACGAATGTGGGGGGATGGTGTAACCCGTGACCAGATTTCATGGCTCTCTCGGGTGGTCTGATCAGCCACAAGGGGGTGCCATTTGAATAATACATTTGTGGTCATGGGTAATACTGTTTAAAAAAATAAAATAATAATAATTAAAGTTTTTTGAAATTTAATTTTTTAAGGTAACTTAATTATAGTGGAGTTTACTTAACCTATATAAAGACTTTAGTAATTGCCACCATAGACATGTTTTTCTAAAAAAAAAAATCCATGAGTTTAGATAAAGCCAAACAGTGGGACATTTAGTTAAAATGTGGAAACATGGGAAAAGGCAGACAGATGAGCCCTCCCCCGCACTGCAGAGACCTTGACGGTTGGAGAGCAGAGAGGAGAAGTTTTAGAAGGGAGCCAGGACGAGCAAAGATAACGGAGTGTGTAGATAACAGTCACTGAGTGGAGACAAAAGGGAGAATTGGACATGTGGGAAATTAAAGGGGCGCTCCTACATGATAATGTCAGAACAGAAGGATAATATACTAATCTTACCTAAGTCATTATTTAGAGTAGGTAAGGTTGTTACCTGGGCATAGCCAGGTATCAAAAGGGGGATAGGTAAATTGTGGTCTAGGATAGGATGGGGCCTATTGGATAAGAAACTAATATTTTTTAAAAATGTAGTTAACAAATGGGCATAGAAGTTAAAGATAGAATCAGATAAAACATGAGAAACTGTTTGTTAACCAAGCCTGTATGTCCAGCATTTTATGCATTATAGGTGAACTGCAGGTGAAGTCACTCAATCCAGTCCCAGAGGCTTGTTGGGGGGACCATACCAAGGTCTCCTTGTGACAGCTAGCTGAAAGAGCTACCCGGATTCATATCGCACGGCGGGAGGGTAAGACACACTGACACTATCGAACAATAAACAGTGTTCGAGAGGAGAACTGGAATTAACAGAATTCCGGGGGCCATCTCTCGAATGAAGAAAATCCTCCCTGTCCTGTCACCCCTGTTTTTGTTCATAGAAGTGAAGATGTGTCTGGCTCTTGCTAAGTGATGTGTTCTCGGGGAAAGGGTGGGGCTTCACATGGAAGCTGTTTGTCTGAGCTGTCTTATCGTGGGTGACATCCCAAATAACACAGCTCCGGATGAATCAGTACCCGAAGCCTCAGCTGGTTTGACCACCCTGGCTCACGGGTTGACAGAAAACACTGGGGTGGATACTTCTCTGATTAATTGGGTTTGATAGTATGTTTAGAAAATGGGGAAAATATTATGATCACTGTATTATGGGCTACATTCACCTGTGTGACTGTTTTAGTTTTATGGGGCTGTTGTCTAACTCCCTGTGTATGAGGCCTTATTTCCAGGACTCTGGAGAAATCGATGGAAATAGATGGTGATGTACCAGCGGATTCCAGGTTCTGACCCGTGGAATGCTGAATGTATGTCTACAGAACAAGTGGACGAAAATTATAAATGAAATTATATTAAATTGGGAGGGTGTCCGTATGGGGATTACAAGATAACCGACTTGGGACAGTTCTGGGATTGGAAGAGAGGGTATCCTTATAGCATAGGGGATCCCACAAAGGTGGATAGGTTTTCCATGATATGGGAAAACCTGGGAGCACTGTTGAACTTTGTAAAGGTGATGAAATCTTGCTAACCATCAAAACTATTAAGCTCTCTGATGCAGGCACTTACACCCTCGGACTACAAAGGACCGGGACAGACACGATGGGTGTGTTTTCTATTAAGGTGCTGCCAAAACCAGAGGTCCCAGATGAACCAGGGCCAGACACACTCCTCTACCACCCCTGGACCGAACCTGCCACCACTGTGTTAAAAATCCCATTCAGGTAATTAATGTTAGACTATTCAGCTATTGATCAATTAGGCACTGAGACTGGTGTTATTGGTAGGGACAATTTGTGGCTTTCTTATATGAGGTACAGTTAAGACCCTGAAAAGATAGGACTACATGAGTTACATGAAACATTGGTCATGATAGACCTGTTCTGGCTACACACCCATTTGCTATAGGAGAAGGAGAGGGGTGGTTGTGTATTCTGAGAGGTTTATACCTGGTTGAGGCCAATTCAACTCTCTGTTCCTCTTTGAGCCTTGTGTTTCCTACAGTACCTCCTCATCGGGCCCCTTGGGGTGTTGAGGCATATGGGGGCAATTACAGTTGCATCACGGGTACAGGTAATGGCATTGATTATGGGAGATTGCCTGAAGCTGATTGCAGTAGTAACATAACCATTAATTCCACTTGGCCAGTTACAGGCCTAAACCAAACTAGTGGTCTGGCTGATGTGTGGTAGATCTGTGGACCCAAAAGAGTGCTGAGACTCATTCTTAGAGGAGACTGGCAAGGTACGTGTGCTCTGACCAGTTTGATAATTCCACTGACCATTGTTGATGTTACTGCTGAACAGCTGTTGGGTTCTGTATCCAGGGGACCTGAAAACATTCCATCCCATGGGAGACATAGAAGTAGTGCTCCATGGACAGAGGATGTAGTTGACATACACACTAACCTGTTGGGAGTGCCGGTGGGGGTTCCTCATGAGCTTCAGGCCTTGGGCAGGAATGATGGATTATAGGTCCAGCCATAGTGGATGCAAGACAGACTGCATGGATTCATTACATCTACTATGATCAACAGCGTTTTGTTAATTACCCCCGTGATGCACTCACTGGTATGTCTGAACAGTTTGAGGCCACATCTAGGGTTGCCAGACAGAATAGACTTGCTTTGGATATGCTTCTTGCCAGTCAGGGGGGCGTATGCAAGATGTTCGGTGAACAATGTTGCACGTATATTCCTAATAACACCAGTCCAGATGGTAGTATATCTAAGGCCCTTAGTGGGCTTGATGCACTATCTGCTGAGATGAGGACCATGGCGGGGGTGGAGGAGTCTGGCCTGTTCTCTTGAGTGGGAGCCTGGTTTTGGTAAGTACACTAGAATGGTGGTTACTGGATTTCTGACCCTAATTTTTGTATTTTTGTTATTTGACGTGTTGTGCTGCTTGCATCATACCGTGTTTCAAGAAGTCTGTTACAGATGTGGTGAAGGCTTCAGGCATGATGATGCCTTTGCTTGATGCTCCAGTTGGAGATGCTGATACTGAAGCATGCTTTCAGGGGAGGATGAGACTGACTGAGGATGACCCATGGTATGCTGTGGGCGAGGTAGTAGAATAAATCTTACACCACCACAGTTCCTTGTTATACATCTTTATGATGGGTTTTCTTTCCAGTATGTTTGTTCTCCCTGTTAAGGTTTTGAGTCCCTGGGTGGCATGAAGCCCAACTGGTGCAGGATAGGAGTAGCTGAGAGGACCAGATGGTTTATAATAATGCTTTGCTTTGTTTTACTCTGTTTTCCATGACCAAAGTTTTATCCGGTATCTTACATGTCAATAAACAAAGTGTTATCCTGTTTTTGCTAAGTGACACCCTTGTGGGTGTCAAAAGGGGGACTTAAATTTCACACCATTTTTTTTATTTTTTATGTTCTGTTTTTGAATGAGCTGTTCTCTTTTGACATGAAGGTATTTTAAACTCTGTGACTGTTGTATGATTCATTGCTGAATTTTTGTTCACACCCTGGGGGGTGTGAAAAAGAGGGATTATTGGTTCCTGTGTTTTACATTATAGCCATTACCATATATATGATTGAATATTATCTGCTGTTGGCTTGTGTTGATGTATGCAAGTGTTATGCAACATAGCTGACTTGAAACATTGTTAAAAGTGTCAGGGCCAGGGGACTTTCTCATGCTGAAAATAAAATATATATACAGAAGGGAGGGCACATTCAGAGCGTGGGGTTGCGAGAACAAGCGGTCTTTTGTTAGATAACAGGAGCCAGGTGCGTGATAACGGTATGGAGCATGAGAGCCTGGCTGCAACTTCTCTTATGACATTCCAGAATCGCATTGCAGTAGATATGCTACTGGCGGAGAAAGGTGGAGCTTGTACTATGTTTGGTGAACAGTGTTGCACTTTCATCCCTAGTAACACAGCCTCCGATGGTAGCTTGACCATGGCCCTAGAAGGTTTGAGGATGCTTAATGGTAAAATGAAATCTCATTCTGGGATGGATACCTCGATGTGGGACTCCTGGATGAGTGCGTTTGGTAAATATAAAACCCTGGTGTCCTCCATTTTGGTATCCATTTCGGTGTTCGCTGCCATTTTAGTTCTCTGTGGATGCTGTTGCATTCCATGCATCCGTTCCCTTGCCACTAGGGTTATCTCTAGAGCCATTGACCCTTCCTCCCCTTCCCAGATGTTTCCTCTGCTGGATAAAGACCTACATGAATTCGAGGATGAGGAGGAGAGTGCCTATTTAGGTTTACATTATATCTGCTGTTGCCTTATGGGGATGTATGTATGTGTTATGCAAGTGGATCATTCCACCTGACTTGCCTAGTTTAAGTCACATCTCTTTGGAGATGTGAAGAGAGGGAATCACAACTTTTTCCTGCGGGAAAAAAGTTGGCTTATGTAGACAAGCATTTACTTTTATTTTGAGCTGTTGTTCTCCGCTCTGTAAAATGAGGGTTGTAAGTTCCTAGGTGGCTGGTAGCCAACTTAGTACATAGTGGGATTGAATGGAGAACATGATGTAATACATATATATCTATTTCTGTTTAAAACCGTGCCTTATTTCATAGTCCCCTTGGGAGAAGTTTCTCTTTGTGTCTGGATCCAGTTAGGTTGTGTCACGTCTCTGGTGAGACGTGAAGAGAGGGTTTTGTAGAGAAATGCTATTTCTTATGCAGGTGACCAAACTATTGTTGATAAAGGGCTACAACTCAGAGTTGAGCCTGTGGGGTCCCCTACAGGATAGCTCCCGCATTACACTAATGGCCAAAACCAGCGCACACACACATGATCTCCGTTGTAGCTGAACGTTGAATGCCCGAAGAGGATTCTACGATGACGGACAGACAACTGAGCCAATGGCGGAAGACTACAGACTACACCCCAGCTGAACCAATCCAAAGATCCGATCTTCCAGAATCAACCTACTTTCTTTTCTATATATTAGTGGTGTACTGATTGTAACGGTCTCTTCTTCGTCTGCGCTTCCGTACGAACCAGCGGGAGAGCCGTAATTACGCTGTTCTAGATATCTTCACTCTGAATAAACTGTAGCTTGTCATACAATTTACCACCTTGTCTGAGTCGATCCTTGACCGACTCGCCCGTCTACATATCCAATTGCTAACAGTACCTATGATAAAAATTACAGACCTCTACATGCTTTGTAAGTAGGAAAACCTGCAAAATCGGCAGTGTATCAAATACTTGTTCTCCCCACTGTATGTATTCTATTCTATTCCGCTTTATTTTAGTCTATGCCGCTCCGACATTGCACGTCCAAATATTTATATATTCTTAATTCCATTCCTTTACTTTAGATGCCCTGGGAGTCGTTCCGACTGAAGGCGTCAAACTTAGGTCTGCATATTAAGCCCATAGATAAGCATTGGACTTGTTTTGGTGAGAGTAAACCATCTCGCTTTGTCTATTCTTCTTTGCCTTAGTCCTGCTTTCAACCAATGTCTGTCATGATACACTATATGTGGATACTTGCTCGTCAACATCTCATTACAAAATCATGGGCATTAATATGGATTTGGTCCCCCTTTTGCTGCTATAACACCCCCCACTCTTTTGGGAAGGCTTTCCACTAGATGTTGAAACATTGCTGTGGGGACTTTTTTCCATTCAGCCACAAGAGCATTAGTGAGGTCGGCACTGATGTTATGCGATTACACCTGGCTCACAGTCTGCATTCCAACTCATCCTAAAGGTGTTTGATGGGGTTGAAGTCAGGGCTCTGTGCAGAATAGTCAAGTTCTTCCACACTTATCTCAACAAACCTTTTCTGTATGGAACTTGTATGGACCTCGCTTAGTGCACTGTCATGCTGAAACAAAAAAGAGCATTCCGTTTGGAAGCTCAGAATCTGCTAGAATGTCATTGTGTGATGTAGCGTTAAGATTTTGCTTCACTGGAACAAAAGGGCCTAGCCCAAACCATGAAAAACAGCCCCAGACTCTTATTGCTCCTCCACCAAACTTAACAGTTGACACTATGCATGCATTGGGCAGGTAACATTCTCCTGGCATCCGCAGAATCCAGATTCATCTGTCGAACTGCCAGTTGGTGAAGCGTGATTCATCCCTCCAGAGAACTTGTTTCCACTGTTCCAGAGTCCAATAGCGATAAGATTTACTCCACTCCAGCAGATGCTTGGCATTGGGCATGGTGATCCTAGGCTTTTGTGCAGCTGCTTGGCCATGGAAACTTATTTCATGAAGCTCCTGATAAACTTTTATTGTGCGGACTTTGTTTCCAGAGGCAGTTTAGAACTCGGTAGTGAGTGTTGTAACCGAGGACAGACCATTTTTTTACGCACTACACGCTACAGCACTCGGCTGTCTCGTTCTGTGAGCTTGAGTGGACAACCACTTGGTGGCTGAGCTCTTGTTGTTCCTAGACGTTTCCGCCTCACAATAATAATCTGACTTGTTGGACAACTGTCATCCTATGACGGTGCCACCTTGAAAGTCACTGAGCTTTTCGTTGTGGCCATTCTACTACCAATGTTTGTGTATAGAGAATGCATGGCTGTGTGCTCGATTTTATACACCTGTCAGCAACGGGTGAGGCTGAACAGCCGAATCCACTCATTTGAAGGTCTGTCCACATACTTTTCTATTGCGTAGCTCTAGGATTCACACTTGGCTTTTATTTAGCCAAAATAAAGATCAGGAAAGTGTCAATTTAAACATTGAACAACATAATTAATTAGATACATAAGTAATTCAATCGATCAACAAGTTTCACATTCATACAATCAACATTGAAAATTGTACAGATAACAATAGATTATATTTCTGTAAATGAAATTGAAAGGATTTGAAAATCTTGTTTTTACTATTTAATTCATTTGGTATGTAGATGCAAATTTTAACCTTCTATTACGAATCTGTTAAACAAAACAAAATAATCACTACTCTGCATGGTTCTCCCTTTTTTGCAACTTTTTAACTATGTTTCAATAGTGATACAGTCAGTGCTGATTTTAGCATGTAAATCTTGGTGAGGCCAAACAAAATGTTTTTATGCAAGCCAGCACAGCCACTACACAACCCAAAACTAAACCACACATTAATTGCACTATAATGGTGACCAAAGGTGCCCACAAACTGTTAGGGCCTACTTAAAGCTAAAAGCTGAGACCCAAAAGCAATCCCAACACCTTGCACTGCTACACCTGGTTATCAGCAGAGCCTTGAATGGCAGTGAAACAGTTCTTCAGCCTAAAAAAAACCTAGCAAATATGTCTGACTTGATTCAACAATTGCGGCATAAGTGGACGACGAGCGGATAAGAGGCAATCCCTAATTTAGATTAAGACATTAATGAGCGAGCTAGGATGGACGTAGTCAAATATAACTGTTTGTTCAGCACTGAATTGTACAGCGACAGAATTTTTTTAATTTTATTTATTTCACCTTTATTTAACCAGGTAGGCTAGTTGAGAACAAGTTCTCATTTGCAACTGCGACCTGGCCAAGATAAAGCATAGCAGTGTGAGCAGACAACAAAGAGTTACACATGGAGTAAACAATTAACAAGTCAATAACACAGTAGAAACCAAAGGGGGAGTCTATATACAATGTGTGCAAAAGGCATGAGGAGGTAGGCAAATAATTACAATTTTGCAGATTAACACTGGAGTGATGAATGATCAGATGGTCATGTACAGGTAGAGATATTGGTGTGCAAAAGAGCAGAAAAGTAAATAAATAAAAACAGTATGGGGATGAGGTAGGTGAAAAAGGGTGGGCTATTTACCAATAGACTATGTACAGCTGCAGCGATCGGTTAGCTGCTCAGATAGCTGATGTTTGAAGTTGGTGAGTGAGATAAAAGTCTCCAACTTCAGCGATTTTTGCAATTCGTTCCAGTCACAGGCAGCAGAGTACTGGAACGAAAGGCGGCCAAATGAGGTGTTGGCTTTAGGGATGATCAGTGAGATACACCTGCTGGAGCGCGTGCTACGGATGGGTGTTGCCATCGTGACCAGTGAGCTGAGATAAGGCGGAGCTTTACCTAGCATGGACTTGTAGATGACCTGGAGCCAGTGGGTCTGGCGACGAATATGTAGCGAGGGCCAGCCGACTAGAGCATACAAGTCGCAGTGGTGGGTGGTATAAGGTGCTTTAGCGACAAAACGGATGGCACTGTGATAGACTGCATCCAGTTTGCTGAGTAGAGTGTTGGAAGCCATTTTGTAGATGACATCGCCGAAGTCGAGGATCGGTAGGATAGTCAGTTTTACTAGGGTAAGCTTGGCGGCGTGAGTGAAGGAGGCTTTGTTGCGGAATAGAAAGCCGACTCTTGATTTGATTTTCGATTGGAGATGTTTGATATGAGTCTGGAAGGAGAGTTTGCAGTCTAGCCAGACACCTAGGTACTTATAGACGTCCACATATTCTAGGTCGGAACCATCCAGGGTGGTGATGCTAGTCAGGCATGCGGGTGCAGGCAGCGACCGGTTGAAAAGCATGCATTTGGTTTTACTAGCGTTTAAGAGCAGTTGGAGGCCACGGAAGGAGTGTTGTATGGCATTGAAGCTTGTTTGGAGGTTAGATAGCACAGTGTCCAAAGACGGGCCGAAGGTATATAGAATGGTGTCGTCTGCGTAGAGGTGGATCAGGGAATCGCCCGCAGCAAGAGCAACATCATTGATATACACAGAGAAAAGAGTCGGCCCGAGAATTGAACCCTGTGGCACCCCCATAGAGACTGCCAGAGGACCAGACAGCATGCCCTCCGATTTGACGCACTGAACTCTGTCTGCAAAGTAATTGGTGAACCAGGCAAGGCAGTCATCCGAAAAACCGAGGCTCCTGAGTCTGCCGATAAGAATATGGTAATTGACAGAGTCGAAAGCCTTGGCAAGGTCGATGAAGACGGCTGCACAGTACTGTCTTTTATCGATGGCGGTTATGATATCGTTGAGTACCTTGAGTGTGGCTGAGGTGCACCCATGACCGGCTCGGAAACCAGATTGCACAGCGGAGAAGGTGCGGTGGGATTCGAGATGGTCAGTGACCTGTTTGTTGACTTGGCTTTCGAAGACCTTAGATAGGCAGGGCAGGATGGATATAGGTCTGTAACAGTTTGGGTCCAGGGTGTCTCCCCCTTTGAAGAGGGGGATGACTGCGGCAGCTTTCCAATCCTTGGGGATCTCAGACGATATGAAAGAGAGGTTGAACAGGCTGGTAATAGGGGTTGCGACAATGGTGGCAGATAGTTTCAGAAATAGAGGGTCCAGATTGTCAAGCCCAGCTGATTTGTACGGGTCCAGGTTTTGCAGCTCTTTCAGAACATCTGCTATCTGGATTTGGTTAAAGGAGAACCTGGAGAGGCTTGGGCAAGGAGCTGCGGGGGGGGGGCGGAGCTGTTGGCCGAGGTTGAAGTAGTCAGGCAGAAGGCATGGCCAGCCGTTGAGAAATGCTTATTGAAGTTTTCGATAATCATGGATTTATCAGTGGTGACCGTGTTACCTAGCCTCAGTGCAGTGGGCAGCTGGGAGGAGGTGCTCTTGTTCTCCATGGACTTCACGGTGTCCCAGAACTTTTTGGAGTTGGAGCTACAGGATGCAAACTTCTGCCTGAAGAAGCTGGCCTTAGCTTTCCTGACTGACTGCGTGTATTGGTTCCGGACTTCCCTGAACAGTTGCATATCACGGGGACTATTCGATGCTATTGCAGTCCGCCACAGGATGTTTTTGTGCTGGTCGAGGGCAGTCAGGTCTGGGGTGAACCAAGGGCTGTATCTGTTCTTAGTTCTGCATTTTTTGAACGGAGCATGCTTATCTAAAATGGTGAGGAAGTTACTTTTAAAGAATGACCAGGCATCCTCAACTCACGGGATGAGGTCAATGTCCTTCCAGGATACCCGGGCCAGGTCGATTAGAAAGGCCTGCTCACAGAAGTGTTTTAGGGAGCGTTTGACAGTGATGAGGGGTGGTCGTTTGACTGCGGCTCCGTAGCGGATACAGGCAATGAGGCAGTGATCGCTGAGATCCTGGTTGAAGACAGCGGAGGTGTATTTGGAGGGCCAGTTGGTCAGGATGACGTCTATGAGGGTGCCCTTGTTTACAGAGTTAGGGTTGTACCTGGTGGGTTCCTTGATGATTTGTGTGAGATTGAGGGCATCTAGCTTAGATTGTAGGACTGGCGAGGTGTTAAGCATATCCCAGTTTAGGTCACCTAACAGAACAAACTCTGAAGCTAGATGGGGGGCGATCAATTCACAAATGGTGTCCAGGGCACAGCTGGGAGCTGAGGGGGGTCGGTAGCAGGTGGCAACCGTGAGAGACTTATTTCTGGAGAGAGTCATTTTAAAAATTAGTAGTTCGAACTGTTTGGGTATGGACCTGGAAAGTATGACATTACTTTGCAGGCTATCTCTGCAGTAAACTGCAACTCCGCCCCCTTTGGCAGTTCTATCTTGACGGAAGATGTTATAGTTGGGTATGGAAATCTCTGAATTTTTGGTGGCCTTCCTGAGCCAGGATTCAGACACAGCAAGGACATCAGGGTTAGCAGAGTGTGCTAAAGCAGTGAGTAAAACAAACTTAGGGAGGAGGCTTCTGATGTTGACATGCATGAAACCAAGGCTTTTTCGATCACAGAAGTCAACAAATGAGGGTGCCTGGGGACATGCAGGGCCTGGGTTTACCTCCACATCACCCGCGGAACAGAGAAGGAGTAGTATGAGGGTGCGGCTAAAGGCTATCAAAACTGGTCGCCTAGAGCGTTGGGGACAGAGAATAAGAGGAGCAGGTTTCTGGGCATGGTAGAATATATTCAGGGCATAATGCGCAGACAGGGGTATGGTGGGGTGCGGGTACAGCGGAGGTAAGCCCAGGCACTGGGTGATGAAGAGGGAGGTTGTATCTCTGGACATGCTGGTAGTAATGGGTGAGGTCACCGCATGTGTGGGAGGTGGGACAAAGGAGTTATCAGGGGCGTGAAGAGTGGAACTAGGGGCTCCATTGTGAACTAAAACAATGATAACTAACCTGAACAACAGTATACAAGGCATATTGACATTTGAGAGAGACATACAGCGAGGCATACAGTAATCACAGGTGTTGAATTGGGAAAGCTAGCTAAAACAGTAGGTGAGACAACAGCTAATCAGCTAGCACAACAACAGCAGGTAAAATGGCGTAGACTAGGCAACGGGGCCAACAGATAGAACAAACAAGCAGAATGGAGTACCGTGATTAATGGACAGTCCAGCGTGCATCAGCTATGTAGCCAAGAGATCAGTGTCCAGGGGGCAGCGGTGGATGGGGCAGGGAAGCTGGCCTGGCGAGTGTTATCCAGGTAAAAAAAAAACTAACAATGACTAAATAGCTTGTAGCTAGTTAGCTGGTTAGCTTCTGGAGGTTCTTGAGTGTGTTCTAAAAATAAATAAAAAATAATAGCGATTCCGTATCACATTGGGTGAGGCAGGTTTCCGGAAGGTATAAACAAATTAAAAGTCAAAAGAGATAGAAAGCAAATATGGGTCCGGTGAGCGTTTGAGACGCGACGATTCAGGCGGTTAGCAGGCCTGTGCTAGCAAGCTAACAGTTTGTAGGCCCGGGCTAGACAAGGTAGCAGTTAGCGGGCCGGAGCTGGACAAGCTAGCAGTTAGCAGGCCGAATTAGCAAGCAGGGAGATAGCGAGGGCTAGAGAGTTAGCCTTTGGGGGACGTCGCGATGGGGTGAGTCTGTTTATTCCTCTTCATGCGATGACATCGGTAGACCGGTCGTGGGCCCGGGTATTGTAGCTCAGGAGTATGCTACGGTGGTAGCACAGGTGCTACGGCCGGGCTAGCTTCAAGCTAAGTGGGTGGAAACGCTAGCCAGGAGTAATCCGAGGTTGCGGTTTAGCTAGATAGCTAGTTGCTGAAAAATCCAGCTGAGAGATGTTCCGTTTGCGGTGGGAATCCGGGGATGTAAAATAAATAGGTCCGTTGTGCTCTGGTTAAAGTCGCGTTGTACGAACAGGCGAGAGCTTTCCGAACTACAGGTTAGCTGATGACCGGTTAGCTGGAGACCGCTAGCATACCCGCTGGTTAGCTGGCTAGCTTCAGTTGAGGGGTCCCGAAGTAAATATAAATACTTTAGGAAAAATAGCTACATTGGGTGAGTCGGGTTGCAGGAGAGTATTTGGAAGCTTAGGGTTTAGCAAAATGTTTTCAAAGAGATATGTGGAGAAAATATGTAAAAAACGAAAAATAAACGAAATATACATGGACACGACAGGACAGGACGACCTACTGCTACGCCATCTTGGATGAGAACATGGACCGTTCTTACAGTATTCTCCCTGTACACCAATTCAGAAAAGTAGGATAAATAAAGGGGGCATAGAAGCAGACAATGAACGCTCTTACAATATTCAATGATTACATTTCTCTAAAACAGACTATAGGCTACATGTGCACCGCCAAGTCACAACAGTCGTCGAAATTAAGTCAGTGATTTTCAAGTCGGAGCTCTAGAAAGAGGCCCGAGTTCCCGATTTGCAATTCCGAGTTAGTAGTATTTTCCCAGTCAGAGCTTATTTTTTTCCTGAGTTCCCAGTTGTCTTGAGCTCACTGATGTCAGATTTCCCAGTTATTAGTTCCTACTTATTTTGAGCATGGCAGAAGTCATGCTGGATTGACAGCATGGCAAATATTTTATTTATTTAAATATATATATTTTATTTAATAAATAGGTGGGGCTCAGAAGAGGTGTGGCTCAGAAGAGGTGTGGCTCTGCCCTACCTGCCCTGAATGACTGGTCGCCACTTGATACAGTTAGGTAAGGAATTCAAGTAAATATGTTAGAAAATGCAATACATAAAACATTTGGAAGCATTATATATAGTGTATCAAACTGACTAGGGAAGACTTATGTGCTGAAAGTTTGGGGAAAACAATATACAATTTTTTTAACCCCCAATTTGCACCACTTCTGTGGAATGACCCATAAATGGGTATATGGGTGCGATTTCAGACACAGACTAGAGCTCAGACAAGAGGAGTGTCAGCACCACTGCCTGCTTGCACTCATTTAGAGTATATCATATTTCCTTTGACCTGACATGCAAATAGCCTGTTAATTCTGACTGGACCCAAACCCATCGAAGACACAATTGTGTATGCAAAGACCTCTCACCGTTCTTAAATGTTTTCTGACTGCATGTTTGCTGAATTGTTTCTTCTATACAAAAAGAACAAGTAAAACAAATACATGAGCAGTTCAACAAAGATTTTTATTGAATATTCAGGATTAAAAAACAATTAATATACACATTTGTTTAACCCTTGAAAATATGTTGTTCTCATCGTCCAATCTCTGTTAAATACAGACACAAAGATGCAATGTGAAGCACTAGCAAGAAGATTGATAAGTAATCTTCCCAGATAAGAGAGAATGAATCAAACCTAGGGTCACAAAAGTCTGGATACCCTGGTGATTCCCCCCTGATTACGGGAATCTTCTGACCAGGATTTCTGTTGTACAATTACGGTAAATTTACCTGAATATGGCAACCCTAAATAAAACACATATGTATTTTTGCCAGCGCATCAACAACTACCAACCTCTTTACAAGCAATCACAAAACAGTTATAAACAAAGAGGTTACAATTGGCCCTGTGAAACAGAGGGTATCAATCTCCTTCAGAGACCTCTGATACAAGGCAGTTTCCCAGCCCTGTGGAGGTAGAGGAGGGGCTGCACAAACCCACTGACCACACTGATGAAGAGACACACAAATGTGAATTTATAAAACTGCCCCGAATCAAAGATTCCATTTAAAAGTAAAACCACTAACCATGGAAAGTAGTCTGCCATCATAGACACCATGATAATGAAAATGATCTTAAACGCCCTCATCTTCATGTTACTTGTCCCCTCCCTCTCTCTCTCCCCTTCCCCCGGCCCAGGCTGTTTCAGAGCCCTGAGAACTGAGAGGCAGCAGAATAACATCAATGAAATGAAGACAATAATTTGAACACAAAACACATAAAATAAGAAGTTATGCTGCATTACAAACAAAAAAAGGACACAGAACCCAATCAAAACCAGCCAAACCAGTCCAGAACACCCCACCTTGTATCTCAGGGGTCTGTACTTCAGGAAGACCACAGGGTGGACAACTGCCAGGTATCGCTCAAAACATATACAGCACTGGAACAGGGGGCGGCCTGGGATTATAAAACCATGAATGAATGATGCTATAGCTAGGAGAGGAGGAATATGGAGATGTATGTAGACAAAGACAAAGACAGAAGACAGGCAGAAGAGTATCTCAGATACAGCCAAGTTGAGAGCGAAGAACTCTGAGGCCACCGTCCCTCCGGCTCCGGTCAGTATCAGCCACAGGACGTAGACATTGGTGGGTAGACTCAGGATGAGGTTGACTGCATAGCAGGCAGTGGTGACAGCGATATCAAGTTGCAGATAGCCAGAGTGGACAGAGGAATGGTTGGAGGAGTTCATTTTTTTATTATACCAACCTTAGTTTGGAAGTACAAGCTTCACCGTTCTAATGATCCTTGCGGCAGAGAGAGAGAGACAGACGTGACAAGAACACCTCCATGTTAACTCTTCATATCAAATGCACATCGGAAAAACATCATTTAGATTATCAGTCAGTATCTCCACTTTCCGATGAAAGTAAAATCATTTAAATACAAACATATAACTCAGTTACACTTCTAATCTCTGAGATTAAAAAGTTTCAACCAACCTGAACTCTGTTATTGGTGGTCACTCTCTTCAGGGTCTTTTCACGATTGTGTCTCTCCTTAGAACTGAGCTAGGTACATCTATAGGCTACATCAAATACCTGCCAACACACCTGTGTGGCATATCACATTGACAACCTCTGAAGCAACACCCAAGGACCACATGTCATGCAAATATCCTTCTCAGTGTGACAGGAACCACACCTTTAAATATGATTGATGAGGATGTGTTGCTGTTGCTATTGTAGGCCTACTTTTTACTGCATGCTAGCCAAAAATAATACATTTGCTTGACATGCTAGAATATACAGATGCTTTTAATCAAGTTGTACACAAGGCTTTCTGTAGAATTCTAAAAAGTACAACATGTGTATGCAAAGGTTAATGAAGTTTCCTCTGACATTTGATCAGTCTTTGTCAAATGTGTAACTTATTTTAATGATGCCTGTATTATTAGACAAAAGTGTGTACTCAGCTTCAGCCCTTATTGGAAATAAGATAATGGGGGACAAATATAAAAGAGTAATAATTCTAGTAATACCATTGTCATAAACAATACAAACCCCAAAAATATGGAATGGTAGTGTTAACTTTGAAATAGTATTTATACACCAAGTTAATCTGCAAATCTATCAAACAGTCAGATTCCAAAGTAAAAACTGAAAATGCAATTTGTCAATGTTATGCCAGAACCACATTCAAACAAACATTTAAAATTGATGCATCCAAGAAAGAAAATGTACCCATTTGTTTTAATGTAGTCATACCATATCATGGAAAAATTGCATTTTCAGTTTTAACTTCGGTAACTGACTGTTTGATAGATCTGCAGATGAACTTGCAATATAATTACTATTTCACAATAACATTCTTTATTCGGTTGTATTGTTGATGACAATAGTATCACTAGAATTATTACTGGAGATGTTCCCTATTTTTTCTTATTTCCCCATATAGGCTGAAGCTGAGTACACACTTTTGTCTGTCTGGTTGTATAATAAAAAAGGCATCATTTATATAAGTGACACATTTGAACTGACCTGGTAAAGAATAACTCAGGGCCCTATCCATCCATAACACTTTCCACAGAGCCCAGAATCATCTCTTGATTCATACTAAAAGTTTGTCATATCCAATGGATTACTTTTGCATGTCAGGTGTGGTCCATCAAGTGATGTGATGGTCAGCGTCAGTTTACCGACAGTAGTGTCTGAGGTGTGAGGGTGAGTGGCTCTGTGTTGTATGCCTCAACAACGAAATTATATTGAATCGAATGAATCACATCCAATGATTTAATGCTCATATGTCAGGGTGCAGCTCGTACTACTATCTGAGGAAGCGACAGCTAAAAACGAATGAGCAAATGTCAGAGGATACTTCATTAACCTTTGCCTTCACATTTTGGCCAATTTAGAACTCTGTATTTACAGTAAGCCTTGCAAAGAACATGATAAATAACCTATATTTCTTCTAGCATGTCATGAAAATCTATCATTTTTGGCTAGCATGTAGTAGCTTAAACCAAATCTGTGTTTAACAAGTAGGCCTACAGTAGCAACAGCAACACATCCTCATCAATCACATTGATAGGTGTGGTGCCTGTCACACTGAGTAGGACATTTGCATCTCATGTGGTCCTTTGGTGTAGCTTCAGAGGTTGTCAATGTGATATGCCACACAGGTGTGTTGGCAGGTATTTGATGTAGCCTATAGTTGCACCAAGCTCAGATCTAAGGAGAGACACAATCGCAAAGAGACCGGGAAGAGAGGAGACACCAATCACAGAGTTCATGTTTGATTACACTTTTCAGTCTCTGATTTTAGCAGTGTAACTGAGTGAAAAGTTTGTAATTAAATTCCTTACTATTCAATTCAGGTTATTTTCATTGGAAAGTGCAGACTGACCAATATTCTGAATTATGTTTTTCTGAAGTGCCTTTGATATGATGAGTTAAAATTGTGGTGCTGTTGTCACCTCTCTCTCGCTCTCTTTCTCTGTGTGATCATTGTAAAGTTAAAGCCCGTAATTCATAACTGAGCTTGCACAAAAATGAACTCTTCCAACCGTTCTGCTGTTCTCTCTGGCTATCTGGAGCCGGTTACGTTTTTCTCTGGGATATGTGGGCGTCCCACCTGGCCAAAAGCCAGGGAAAATGCAGAGCACCAAATTCAAATAAAATACTATAAAAATCTAACTTTCATTAAATCACACATGCAAGATAGAAAAGGAAAGCTACACTCGTTGTGAATCCAGCCAACATGTCAGATTTCAAAAAGGCTTTTCGGTGAAAGCATACGATGCTATTATCTGATGATAGCACAACAGTAAACAATGAGAAGCATATTTCAACCCTGCAGGCGCGACACAAAACACAGAAATAAAAATATATTTCATGCCTTACCTTTGAAGAGCTTCTATTGTTGGCACTCCAATATATCCCATAAACATCACAAATGGTCCTTTTGTTCAATTAATTTTGTCGATATATATCCAAAATGTCAATTTATTTGGCCCGTTTGATCCAGAAAAACACAGCTTCCAACTTGCGCAACGTCAGTACAAAATATCTCAAAAGTTACCTGTAAACTTTGCCAAAACATTTCAAACTACCTTTGTCATACAACTTTAGGTTTTTGTTTATGTAAATAATCGATCAAATTGAAGACGGGATGATCTGTGTTCAATACAGGAAGACAAAAAACTGACGCTACTTTTCTGGTCACGCGCTTCTATCAAAAGTACACATGAAGTGACCCTCGTTCTGAGCTGTGCTACTTCTTCATTCCACAAAGGAAAAACCTCAACCAATTTCTAAAGACTGGTGACATCCAGTGGAAGCAGTAGGGACTGCAGGAAGTAGAATAGAAATCTCTAATCCCCATGAAAACCCATTGAAAAGACAGTGACCTCAAAAAATAACCATCTGAATCATTTGTCCTTGGGATTTCGCCTGCTAAATAAGTTCTGTTATACTCACAGACATGATTCAAACAGTTTTAGAAACTTCTGAGTGTTTTCCATCCAAATCTACTAATAATATGCATATCTTACATTCTGGGGATGAGTAGCAGGCAGTTGAAGTTGGGCACGCAGTTCATCCAAAAGTGAAAATGCTGCCCCCTATTTAAACACTGCCTGCTATGCAGTCATCCTCATCCTGAGTCTACCCACCAATAGCTACATGCTGTGGTTGATAATGACCAAAGCCGGAGGGACGTTGACCTCAGAGTTCTTCGCTCTCAACTTGGCTGTATCTGAGATCCTCTACTGCCTGTGTCCAGTCTTTGTCTTTGTCTACATACACCTCCATATTCCTCCTCTCCTAGCTGTGGTTTTATTCTCCCAGGACTTCCCCTGTTCGAGTGCTGAATGAACTCAGCAAAAAAAGAAACGTCTTTTAACTCTCAACTGCGTTTATTTTAAGCAAACTTATGTGTATATATTTGTATGAACATAACAAGATTCAACAACTGAGACATAAACTGTAAAAGTTTCACAGACATGTGACTAACAGAAATGAAATAATCTGTCCCTGAACAAAGGGATGTCAAAATCAAAAGTAACAGTCAGTATCTGGTGTGTCTACCAGCTGCATAAAGTACTGCAGTGCACCTCCTCCCCGTGGACTGCACCAGATTTGCCAGGTCTTGCTGTGAGATGTTGCCCCTCTCTTCCACCAAGGCACCTGCAAGTTCCCGGAAATTTCTGGGGGGAATGGCCCTAGCCCTCACCCTCCGATCCAACAGGTCCCAGACGTGCTCAATGGGATTGAGATCCGGGATCTTCGCTGGCCATGGCAGAACATTGAAATCACGCACAGAATGAGCAGTATGGCTGGTGGCATTGTCATGCTGGAGGGTCATGTCAGGATGAGCCTGCAGGAAGGGTACCAAATGAGGGAGGAGGATGTCTTCCCTGTAACGCACAGCAATGAGATTGCCTGCAATGACAACAAGCTCAGTCCGATGATGCTGTGACACACAGCCCCAGACCATGACTGACCCTCCACCTCCAAATCGATCCCGCTCCAGAGTACAGGCCTCGGGGTAACGCTCATTCCTTTGACGATAAACGTGAATCCGACCATCACCCCTGGTGAGACAAAACTGCGACTCGTTAGTGAAGAGCACTTTTTGCCAGTCCTGTCTGGTCCAGCGACGGTGGGTTGTGCCCATAGGCGACTTTGTTGCCGGTGATGTCTGGTGAGGACCTGACTTACAACAGGCCTACAAGGCAGTTGTTGTTGCCATCCTGTACCTGTCCCGCAGGTGTGATGTTAGGATGAACCGTTCATGTGCAGGCGTTTTTACACATGGTCTGCCACAGCGAGGATGATCAGCTGTCTGTCTTGTCTCCCTGTAGCGCTGTTTCAGGCATCTCACAGTACAGACATTGCCATTTTTTGCCCTGGCCACACCAGCGGTCCTCATGCATCCTTGCAGAATGTCTAAGGCACATTCATGCAGATGATCAGGGACCTTGGGCCTTGGGCATCTTTATTTTGGTGTTTTTCAGAGTCAGTAGAAAGGCCTCTTTAGTGTTCAAAGTTTTCATAGCTGTGACCTTAATTGCCTACCGTCTGTAAGTTGTTAGTGTCTTAACGACCGTTCCACAGTTTAATGGTCATTAATTGTTTATGGTTCATTGGGAAACAGTGTTTAAACCCTTTACAATGAAGATCTGTGAAGTTATTTGGATTTTTAATAATACTCTTTGAAAGACAAGGTCCTGAAAAGGGGACGTTTCCTTTTTTGCTGAGTTTATGTTTTGAGTGCTACCTGGCAGTGGTCCACCCTGTGTACTTCTTGAAGTACAGACCCCTGAGACACAAGGTGTGGTGTTCTGGATTGGTTTGGTTTATTGGGATTGAGTTCTCTTTTACTATTAAAGGTTGTACACCACCAACATGTCATATATTATGTGTATTTGGGTGAAGTTCTGGTCTTAATTTCATTTATGTTATTCTGCTGCCTCTCATTTCT
The DNA here is from genome assembly GCF_002021735.2 of Oncorhynchus kisutch. Taxonomy (NCBI): domain Eukaryota; kingdom Metazoa; phylum Chordata; class Actinopteri; order Salmoniformes; family Salmonidae; genus Oncorhynchus; species Oncorhynchus kisutch. Next base: position 51,049,974 of record NC_034185.2, read on the forward strand.
CAGGGCTCTGAAACAGCCTGGGCCAGGGGAAGGGGAGAGTGAGAGAGTGGGGAAAAATAACATGAAGATGTTAGCGTTTAAGATCATTTTGATTATTCTGGTGTCTATGATGGCAAACTACCTCCCATGGGTAGTGGTTTTCCCTTTTATTGGAAAATTGATTCAGTGCAGTTCCTTTATGCCACATACATTTGTCTCTTCATCAGTGTGGTCAGTGGGTTTGTGCAGCCCCTCCACTACCTCCACAGGGCTGGGAAACTACCCTGTGTCAGAGGTCTCTGAGGGAGAGTTGATACCCCCAGTTTCACCTGATACAGAGGGCCAATTGTAACCTATTTGCTAACAATGTGATATCTTGTAAAGAGGTTGGTAGTTGTAGATGCGCTGCCAAAAATATATACGTGTTTTGATTAGGGTTGCAATATGAAGGTCAATTTACCTAACATTTTCCTCAGAAATCCTGGTTGTGAGATTCCCATAATCAGGAGGGAATTACAAGGAAATCCAGAATTTTGCAACCCTAAATGTGATTAATTCCCTCTGATCTGGAAAGTTTATTGCGAGTGCTTCACATTGCATCTTTGTGTCAGAATTTAGTAGTGAGATTGGACGATAAAGACCCAAATGTTTTCAAGGGTTAAGCAGATGTGTATAAAGTTTTTTTGCATGTCATCTTTGAATCCTTCATATTAAATATTAAATCAATACTTCTGTTGAACTACTACTAAACAATCTGTCAATCATGCAGTCAAAAATATATATACAATATTAGATGCATGATCATTTGGATCTCTTCAATGGGTTTGTGTCCAGTCAGAGTAAACAGACTATTTGCATGTCTGTCAGGTAGGCAGGCAGGCAGAAAACACTCCTCTTGTCTGTGCTCTGGTCTTTGTCCCGAAATGGAACCCTATACCCTATCATTTTATGTTGGTGCAAATTTGGTGGGTTGGAAAAATATGCAAATGTGCAATCTACTGCAGAGATAGCCTGCAGAGTTCTGCCAAAACAAATCAAGATTCTACCTTTAAAAATCCACCTTTCCAGAAAAAAGTCTCTCACCATTGTTATAGACCCCCCTCAGCCCCCAGCTGTGCCCTGGACACCATATGTGAATTGATTGCCCCCCATCTATCTTCAGAGTTCATACTGTTAGGTGACCTAAACTAGGATATGCTTAAAACCTCACTAGGGTAGGGGGCGCTATTGTCACCTCCGGATAAAAGCGTGCCCAAAGTAAACTGCCTGTTTTCAAGCCCAGAAGCTAGGATATGGTGGATCTGGATAGAAAACACTCTAAAGTTTCCAAAACTGTTAAAATAATGTCTGTGATTATAACAGAACTGATATGGCAGGCGAACACCTGAGAAAAATCCATCCAGGAAGTGGGATATTTTTATTATTGTAGTTTTCCATTGACTGCCTATACAGATTTCATTGACTTAGGACTCAAATTGCACTTCCTATGGCTTCCACTAGATGTCAACAGTCTTTAGAAATTGTTTCAGGCTTACATTCTAAAAAGTGAGGGAGTAAGACCACTTTGAATGAGTGGACCATTCAGTGTCCCAGAGATTTTTCATGAGCGAGACCGAGAGCGCGCCTTTCTTCTTTTCCTTTTATATTGACGAAGCTTTTGTCCGGTTGAAATATTTTTGATTATTATGACTAAAAACAACCAGAGGATTGATTATAAACATCGTTTGACATGTTTCTATGAACGTTACTGATACTTTTCGGGTTTTTCATAAGGCTGTTGTGATTGCCTTTGAGCCTGTGGATTACTGAACAAAAGGGAGGTTTTCGGCTATAAAGAGGGACTTTATCGAACAAAACAAACATTTATTGAGTAAATGGGAGTCTTGTGAGTGGAACCATGTGAAGATCATCAAAAGGTAAGTGATTAATTTTATTGCTATTTCTGACTTGTGTACCTCCTCTACTTGGCTGCTAACTATTTGTAAGGGAAGACCCCCCTGAAGTGGACAAAAATGAATGGCAACACATTGGCACCGTACAAACCATACACACATTGGACAATACCACCCAATTGGACGCCAATTCGTGCAAAGTTGATGGCAAATGTCATATGGCTATTGCCAGTTGTAACACTTCAAAAATCCAACAGGGGGTGAGTGCGCACCACCGTGGTTTTTCATATTGGAAATGGACATCAAGTCAACATCCAAAAGCAAAATTTTGAAAAAATGATTTTTTTGTCAAAAATTATCACCCCTTAAAAAAGTGCTTTCTGGACCGTTTTTCGAAATTCTTTCGATTTTTTTGTCAATTACACATGTGTAAGAACTGTATGAATATACTTTTGTCCAATTTTATTAGCATATATATATTTTTTTTTTACATGCGCATAAGAAATATGTTTTGTCCATTTACAATGTGATTTCATAGGAAGTCAAAAGTCAAAAGTCAAAAATGTCAAAATGTTGTAAAAAACTTCACACACCCTTAAAAAAGTGCTTTCTGGACCGTTTTTCAAAATTCTTTCCATTTTTGTGTCAATTACACATGTATAAGAACTGTATCAACATACTTTTGTCCATTTATTTTATTATTATTTTTACATGCGCATAAGAAATATGTTTTGTCCATTTACAATGTGATTTCATATGAAGTCAAAAGTCGAAAATTTGAACTTTTTTAAAAACTTATCACCCTCGTAAAAAAGTTCTTTCTGGACCGTTTTTCGAAATTGTTTCAATTTTATGTCAATTCATCATGTGTTTTTTTGGGGCCAAATACCATAAGAAATTTGACATGCTCAAAAATCCTGCAGAAATGCAAAATTGACTGGCCAGATGAACTCGGGATGGCCTGGCAGTGATAGTTGCTCCTTTCCATCGCTCATTGTGTTGACTTCATCATGTCCATTTTGTGATGTTTTTTCACTGTTTAATCATATTGCAAGTGTACGGGCATTTGCAATATGGTTCAATGGGCATTTACCATAAGAAATTTGACATGCTCAAAAATCCTGCAGAAATGCAAAATTGACTGGCCAGATGAACTCGGGATGGCCTGGCAGTGATAGTTGCTCCTTTCCATCGCTCATTGTGTTGACTTCATCATGTCCATTTTGTGATGTTTTTTCACTGTTTAATCATATTGCAAGTGTACGGGCATTTGCAATATGGTTCAATGGGCATTTACCATATGAAATTTGACATGCTCAAAAATCCTGCAGAAATGCAAAATTGACTGGCCAGATGAACTCGGGATGGCCTGGCAGTGATAGTTGCTCCTTTCCATCGCTCATTGTGTTGACTTCATCATGTCCATTTTGTGATGTTTTTTCACTGTTTAATCATATTGCAAGTGTACGGGCATTTGCAATATGGTTCAATGGGCATTTACCATAAGAAATTTGACATGCTCAAAAATCCTGCAGAAATGCAAAATTGACTGGCCAGATGAACTCGGGATGGCCTGGCAGTGATAGTTGCTCCTTTCCATCGCTCATTGTGTTGACTTCATCATGTCCATTTTGTGATGTTTTTTCACTGTTTAATCATATTGCAAGTGTACGGGCATTTGCAATATGGTTCAATGGGCATTTACCATATGAAATTTGACATGCTCAAAAATCCTGCAGAAATGCAAAATTGACTGGCCAGATGAACTCGGGATGGCCTGGCAGTGATAGTTGCTCCTTTCCATCGCTCATTGTGTTGACTTCATCATGTCCATTTTGTGATGTTTTTTCACTGTTTAATCATATTGCAAGTGTACGGGCATTTGCAATATGGTTCAATGGGCATTTACCATATGAAATTTGACATGCTCAAAAATCCTGCAGAAATGCAAAATTGACTGGCCAGATGAACTCGGGATGGCCTGGCAGTGATAGTTGCTCCTTTCCATCGCTCATTGTGTTGACTTCATCATGTCCATTTTGTGATGTTTTTTCACTGTTTAATCATATTGCAAGTGTACGGGCATTTGCAATATGGTTCAATGGGCATTTACCATATGAAATTTGACATGCTCAAAAATCCTGCAGAAATGCAAAATTGACTGGCCAGATGAACTCGGGATGGCCTGGCAGTGATAGTTGCTCCGTTCCATCGCTCATTGTGTTGACTTCATCATGTCCATTTTGTGATGTTTTTTCACTGTTTAATCATATTGCAAGTGTACGGGCATTTGCAATATGGTTCAATGGGCATTTACCATATGAAATTTGACATGCTCAAAAATCCTGCAGAAATGCAAAATTGACTGGCCAGATGAACTCGGGATGGCCTGGCAGTGATAGTTGCTCCTTTCCATCGCTCATTGTGTTGACTTCATCATGTCCATTTTGTGATGTTTTTTCACTGTTTAATCATATTGCAAGTGTACGGGCATTTGCAATATGGTTCAATGGGCATTTACCATATGAAATTTGACATGCTCAAAAATCCTGCAGAAATGCAAAATTGACTGGCCAGATGAACTCGGGATGGCCTGGCAGTGATAGTTGCTCCTTTCCATCGCTCATTGTGTTGACTTCATCATGTCCATTTTGTGATGTTTTTTCACTGTTGAATCATATTGCAAGTGTACGTGCATTGTTGTGCAACTGGTAACCCAAAAATAAAAATATGGTGATTTCATTATGTCCATTTGTTTATGTTTTCTTACTTTTGCAAAGTCACTGGCATTTACAATATGGTTCAATGGGCAGGTACCATCACGAATTTGTCATGCTATAAAAATCCTCAGGGAATGTGAAATTGACTGGCCTGATGAACACAGGATGGCCTGGCAGTGATAGTTGCTCCTTTCCATCGCTCGTTGTGTTGACTTCATCATGTCCATTTTGTGATGTTTTTTCACTGTTGAATCATATTGCAAGTGTACGTGCATTGTTGTGCAACTGGTAACCCAAAAATAAAAATATGGTGATTTCATTATGTCCATTTGTTTATGTTTTCTTACTTTTGCAAAGTCACTGTGCATTTGCAATATGGTTCAATGGGCAGGTACCATCACGAATTTGTCATGCTATAAAAATCCTGCAGGAATGTGAAATTGACTGGCCCGATGAACTTGGGATGGCTGGGCAGTGATTCTGGTTAATCTCAGTCGCTCGTTAGGGTTGATTTCAGAATGTCACTTTGGTGATGGTACCTCACTGTTTAAACATATTGCAAATGGACAAGAGTCACCAGCAAGTCACCGTCCGTCAGTCAATTAGATATCATTCTGACACCAAACTGATACAAACTGACACCAAACCCACTTTTTCCAACTCGTTTAGTAGCCAACTATCACATACTTCAGAGCTGGCCCAAAATTCACAACGCCTTCGGTTCAAACCATAAAAAAAACATAAAACACGTAGTTACGTTCTAGCTGCGGGTCCATTTCTTATGTTATGTGTAGGCCTAGCTGAGGCGACCCCGAATCCCAAGTTTCGGCTCGATCGGTCATTTGGTGTCCGAGCAAAACCCTAATTGGTGCTGAAAATCCACTTTTTTCCATGACTTGCTACGGGGTCCTTGAATGAGCTATCGGACAGAAACGTTGGGGTCCGTCTCTATGAAACGAGACGGTCGCAATGCACCTAGTCTTGCGTTTCTGAGACTTTTCTAAATGTCGTCATTTTCGTAACGGTCAAAATGAATTGAAGTCATTGCAAATGTACGAGGCTGTTTCTCGGTCCGAGAACCTTTTAGAGCCACGTAACTCACCACGCACTATTGACCAAAGGGCTAGAACAGGATTCTAAAGTTTCGGAACTCTAGGTCTGACGGTTCTTTTTTAGCTCGAACAAAGCTAACTATTGCAGTCACTGTCTGTCTCTACGCACCCCAATACGTCCCTCCATCCAAGTTGTGTTTTAGGGTGATTTATTTTTCCTTTGAAATTTTATGGGAAAAATGACTGATTTACAGTTCATGGGGGTTGCCTAATCACATATATGAAGTTTTGGAAAGATCTGACTTTTTTAACCCCTCGAAACAGCCCAAGAGACACCAATTATGACACTTCCGGTTGGCACAGGAAGCTATAAATCAACACATATCCTCACTGGGGTATGCTTGTACAGAATCCTGAGTTTTAAGTCCTTACGTTAAGAATTGACTGATTTACACAGGGTTGAATGCACTATGTCTATCAAACTGCAGGCAGGGTATGGATAAACACTTTTAGGGTGATTTTAACCACTTCCGGTTGGTCCAGGAAGCTTAGAATCAACACAGGTAGACCTCGTAGTGGCCTGATGGACTGTCATCGAAGACAGGTTCATACGACATTCATAACCCACATAGGCTTCAGGTTGAATTTAGGGGTGCAGGCAATGTATTCCTATGGGGAGAGAAGTCAATGCAAACTCTTTGAAGTAAACACCCTCTTTTAACTATTAAGGGTTAATGCCACACGGTCAACGTTAGGCTTGCACGGATCGGGAGGACCTTAGGAACGTACCTGAGGTCGAATTGTGCTTCTCACCCTAACGGTTCTCTCACTGTCACCCAAAAGCAAATGACGTTGTGGGGCAGGCTTCATTTTGGGCCTACTTTTCTAATGGTCGCTGCGCTTAGACCGAGCGAGCTACGGTCAAGCGGGATATCTCGTTGAACTCGGCACGGCCTAGAGATTATGTTTATGCCATTGCCTGCTCTCTGTGTCTTTGAGCACCGCACTTTATCACTCCATCCTTGCTGTGTGTGTGTGTGAGAGCTTTTCTTTGACATCTGCTGGGAGAAATGACTGATTTACAGTTTAGGAGGGTTACCTAGTCACACATATGAAGTTTTGGAGAGATGTGACTTTTCTAACCCTTCAAAACAGACAGTGTGACCCAATTAAAGGCACTTCCGGTTGGCACAGGTAGCTATAAGTAAACACATGTCTTGATTGACATAGAAACTTACAGAATCCTGAGTTTTAAGTCTTTAAGTTAAGAATTGACTGATCTACGATCTACACAGGGTTGAATGTAGTCATTTTCACCTTTGAAGGTTATGTACATCAAAACACCTTTTGGGTTAATTTAACCACTTCCGTTTGCTTCAGGAAGCTTAGAATTGGCACAGGTAGACCTCATAGTGGTCTGATGGACTGTCATAGAAGACAGGTTCATAAGGCATTCATAACCCACATAGGCTTCAGGTTGAATTTAGGGGTGCAGGCAATGTATTCCTATGGGGAGAGAAGTCAATGCAAACTCTTTGAAGTAAACACCTTCTTTTAACTATTAAGGGTTAATGCCACACGGTCAACGTTAGGCTTGCACGGATCGGGAGGACCTCAGGTACGTTCCTGAGGTCGAATTGTGCTTCTCACCTTAACGGTTCTCTCACTGTCACCCAAAAACAAATCACATTGAGGGCCAGCCTTCATTTTGGGCCTACTTTTCTAATGGTCGCTGTGCTTAGACCGAGCGAGCTACGCTCAAGCGGGGCATCTTGTTGAACTCGGCACGGCCTAGAGAATATGGAAATGCCATTGTAGGCTTTGTGTGTCTTTAAGCACCGCACTTTGTCACTCCATCCTTGCTGAGTGTGTGTTTCTGTGTGTGTGTGTGTGAGAGAGAGCTTTTCTTTGACATCTGTTGGGAGAAATGACTGCCTTACAGTTTATGGGGGTTGCCTAATCACACATATGAAGTTTTGAGAAGATCTGACCTTTTTAACCCTTGGAAAATGCCACTGTGACACCATTTAAGGCACTTCCGGTTGGCACAGGAAGCTATAAATAAACTCATATCCTGATTGAGGTATGCCTTTACATAATCCTGAGTTTTAAGTCTTTACGTTAAGAACTGAGTTATTTACGGAGGGTTTAGGGAGTGTGTGTTATTTCAGAAAATCATAAAAAAATCACAGAAATCTCGCAGAGCTCCGAAGCACACTTTAAAAAGATTCGTAAGAACACCCTGCAACTGGATCTGTAACCGTTGAAAAAAAAAAACACCTATCCGTGAACATCACCAATCTGTCGTTGTACGATTTCTCTTAAATTACGATAGATAAATGGCTGTTTTTTTTTTATTGACACCGGAGGCTCCTTGACTTTGACGTGAAGTGGAAAAATAATTTCTCTATTTTCATTTTGGACCTTTAATCCCAGATAAATGGCCATAACTCAAAAACCGTTGAGGCCTAGACGCCATCTTGTTCGGGGCCAACTGCCCATTATGCCAAACCTACGCTCACCGAGTTTCGGCTTTGAAATATTTTCAGTTTTCGAGATAAGGCCCCGTCGTGAATCGTGATGTTTTGTCCAATAGCAATATGATTGCTTATGCCCTCTTGTGGGAATTTCCGGGACAGCGGCAAAATGACCAAAATCGTATTATTTTTGTAAAACGGAAACCGAATGTCCGACAAAGTTCATTTGATGACTTCCCGGTAGGTCCGGCCCTGCCGCTCGGCCCGACGCCGTCCGCGAATTTTACAAACGATTTCGGACGTCTAGTAAGGGACCGTACATTTGCAATATGGACTTTCTCACTAACCATATGGCACCTGCCGAAATCTTCCCTTAAGGTATGTAAGGATTTGTCTGTTGGTCGCTGTTCTCGGATAATCGCATGGTGTGCTTTCGCCATAAAGCCTTTTTGAAATTTGACACTGTGGTTGGATTAACAAGAAGTTAATCTTTAAACCGATGTTTAACACTTGTATGTTTTATGAATTTTTACAATGAGTATTTCTGCTTTTGAATTTGGCGCTCTGCAATTTCACTGAACGTTGGCCAGGTGGGACGGAAGTGTCCCACACCCCCTAGAGAGTTTAAGTTGAGGATAGGGGGCAGTATTCTCACTTTGGATGAATTGCGTGCACATAGTGAACTGCATCCTATTCTGTCCTAGATTGCTAATATACAGTGCCTTGCGAAAGTATTCGCCCCCCTTGAACTTTGCGACCTTTTGCCACATTTCAGGCTTCAAACATAAAGATATGAAACTGTATTTTTTGTGAAGAATCAACAAGTGGGACACAATCATGAAGTGGAACGACATTTATTGGATATTTCAAACTTTTTTAACAAATCAAAAACTGAAAAATTGGGCGTGCAAAATTATTCAGCCCCTTTACTTTCAGTGCAGCAAACTCTCTCCAGAAGTTCAGTGAGGATCTCTGAATGATCCAATGTTGACCTAAATGAATAATGATGATAAATACAATCCACCTGTGTGTAATCAAGTCTCCGTATAAATGCACCTGCACTGTGATAGTCTCAGAGGTCCGTTAAAAGCGCAGAGAGCATCATGAAGAACAAGGAACACACCAGGCAGGTCCGAGATACTGTTGTGAATAAGTTTAAAGCCGGATTTGGATACAAAAAGATTTCCCAAGCTTTAAACATCCCAAGGAGCACTGTGCAAGCGATAATATTGAAATGGAAGGAGTATCAGACCACTGCAAATCTACCAAGACCTGGCCGTCCCTCTAAACTTTCAGCTCATACAAGGAGAAGACTGATCAGAGATGCAGCCAAGAGGCCCATGATCACTCTGCATGAACTGCAGAGATCTACAGCTGAGGTGGGAGACTCTGTCCATAGGACAACAATCAGTCGTATATTGCACAAATCTGGCCTTTATGGAAGAGTGGCAAGAAGAAAGCCATTTCTTAAAGATATCCATAAAAAGTGTCGTTTAAAGTTTGCCACAAGCCACCTGGGAGACACACTAAACATGTGGAAGAAGGTGCTCTGGTCAGATGAAACCAAAATTGAACTTTTTGGCAACAATGCAAAACGTTATGTTTGGCGTAAAAGCAACACAGCTCATCACCCTGAACACACCATCCCCACTGTCAAACATGGTGGTGGCAGCATCATGGTTTGGGCCTGCTTTTCTTCAGCAGGGACAGGGAAGATGGTTAAAATTGATGGGAAGATGGATGGAGCCAAATACAGGACCATTCTGGAAGAACCTGATGGAGTCTGCAAAAGACCTGAGACTGGGACGGAGATTTGTCTTCCAACAAGACAATGATCCAAAACATAAAGCAAAATCTACAATGGAATGGTGCAAAAATAAACATATCCAGGTGTTAGAATGGCCAAGTCAAAGTCCAGACCTGAATCCAATCGAGAATCTGTGGAAAGAACTGAAAACTGCTGTTCAAATGCTCTCCATCCAACCTCACTGAGCTCGAGCTGTTTTGCAAGGAGGAATGGGAAAAATTTCAGTCTCTCGATGTGCAAAACTGATAGAGACATACCCCAAGCGACTTACAGCTGTAATCGCAGCAAAACGTGGCTCTACAAAGTATTAACTTAAGGGGGCTGAATAATTTTGCACGCCCAATTTTTCAGTTTTTGATTTGTTAAAAAGGTTTGAAATATCCAATAAATGTCGTTCCACTTCATGATTGTGTCCCACTTGTTGTTGATTCTTCACAAAAAATACAGTTTTATATCTTTATGTTTGAAGCCTGAAATGTGGCAAAAGGTCGCAAAGTTCAAAGGGGCCGAATACTTTCGCAAGGCACTGTATGCATATTATTATTGGATAGAAAACTCTGAAATTTCTAAAACTGTTTGAATTATGTCTGTGAGTATAATAGAACTCAAAGGGCAGGCAATCCTCCAAACAAGAAGTGAAATTCTGAATGTGGGTCAACTTTGACGCCATCGCCCCCTCCTTTCCCCAACAATATATGCCTTCCACTAGACGTCCTCATTCAGTAGAAAGTGGAATGGAGAATTTGCTGTAAACTTTGACCGAATAGGAGGGGAAATAGTCAGTGCCCCGACAGAATGCCATTTTCCTGTGGCGCATTTCTCTGTGGGTGCCACCGCCGTTCCATTTGGCTGCAGCTGAAAACGTTTGATCCGGTTGGAACGTTATTGGATATATATGAAAATAACATCCTGAAGATTGATTCTCTACTTAGTTTGACCAGTTTATTCGACCTGGAATATTTCTTTTTGAAGTTTTCGTGCGAGTTGTCCTGGACCAGCAGTCAGTTTTTGGGCACGTGAGCTGAAAGTGGTAGCAAATGCAGCTAATTGGACACTAGTATTGGACATTATGGAACAAAACAACGATTTATTGTGGAACTAGGACTCCTTGCACTACATTCTGATGAAAGATCAAAGGAAAGGGAATACTTCTGAAGTAATTTCGTATTTCTGTTGAGTCCAACATGGCGGAGAAATACTTTTACGTCTGAGCGCTGTCCCAGATAATTGCATGGTAGGCTTTTTCCATAATGTTTTTAAAAAATCTGACACAGCGGTTGCATTAAGAACCAGTGTATCTTTAATTATATGTAGAACATGTATCTTAAGTCAAAGTTTATGATGAGTATTTCTGTTATCTGGCGTAGCTTTCTATAATTCCTCCGGATATTTTGGAGGCATTTCTGAACATGGCGTCAATGTAAACAGAGATTTGTGGATATAAATATGCATATTATCGAACAAAACATAAATGTCTTGTGTCAGAGACATCTAATGACACCTGCCCCTGATTGAGAACCATACTAGGCTGAACACAGACTGCCCACCCCAACTCACACCCTGACCATACTAAACAAAAACAAAATAACTAAGGTCAGAACGTGACAGTACCCCCCCCCCACCAAAGGTGCGAACTCCGGTCGCAAAACCTGAACCTATAGGGGAGGGTCTGGGTGGGCATCTGTCCGCGGTGGCGGCTCTAGCGCGGGACGTGGACCCCACCTCACCATAGTTTTTGTCCGCCTCCTCAACCGCCCCGTGGCCTCTTATGAGTGGCGACCTTGGACTGAGGACCCTCGCCACGGTTCCCGGATGGGAGATTTCGGAAGGGCCGGACAGGCGGGAGACTCTGGCGGCTCACGACAGGCGGGGGGGCGACTCACGACAGGCGGGGGCGACTCACGACAGGCGGGGGCGACTCACGACAGGCGGGGGCGACTCACGACAGGCGGGGGCGACTCACGACAGGCGGGGGCGACTCACGACAGGCGGGGGCGACTCACGACAGGCGGGGGCGACTCACGACAGGCGGGGGCGACTCACGACAGGCGGGGGCGACTCACGACAGGCGGGGGCGACTCACGACAGGCGGGGGCGACTCACGACAGGCGGGGGCGGCTCACGACAGGCGGGGGGGGACTCCGGCGGCTCACGACAGGCGGGGGGGGACTCCGGCGGCTCACGACAGGCGGGGGGGGACTCCGGCGGCTCACGACAGGCGGGGGGGGACTCCGGCGGCTCACGACAGGCGGGGGGGGACTCCGGCGGCTCACGACAGGCGGGGGGGGACTCCGGCGGCTCACGACAGGCGGGGGGGGACTCCGGCGGCTCACGACAGGCGGGGGGGGGACTCCGGCGGCTCACGACAGGCGGGGGGGGACTCCGGCGGCTCACGACAGGCGGGGGGGGACTCCGGCGGCTCACGACAGGCGGGGGGGGGACTCCGGCGGCTCACGACAGGCGGGGGGGGGGACTCCGGCGGCTCACGACAGGCACACCTGTAGGGAGAAGACTGAGAGACAGCCTAGTGCGGGGGGCTGCCACCGGAGGGCTGGTACGTGGAGGTGGCACCGGATAGACCGGACCGTGAAGGCGGACAGGAGGTCTCGAGCACAGAGCCTGCCCAACCTTACCTGGCAAATGCTCCCCATAGCCAGACCAGTGTGGCAAGGTGGAATAGCCCGCACTAGGCTGTGCTGGCAAACCAGGGACACCATGCGTAAGGCTGGTGCCATGTACACTGGCCCGAGGGGACGCACTGGCGACCAGATGCGCTGAGCCGGCTTCATGGCACCTGGCTCGATGCCCACTCTAGCTCGGCCGATACGAGGCGCTGCAATGTACCGCACAGGGATATGCACACGCACCGGGGACACTGTGCGCTCCACCACATAACACGGTGCCTGCCCGGTCCCTCTCTCTCTCCGGTAAGCACGGGAAGTTGGTGCAGGTCTCCTACCTGACTTCGCCACACTCCCCGTGTGCCCCTCCCAAAGACATTTTTGGGGCTGCCTCTCGGGCTTCCAACCGCGCCACCGTGCTGCTTCCTCATTAATCGGTATCGGTTTCTTTGGTCCTCCAATAATCGGTATCGGTGCTGAAAAATCGTAATCGGTCGACGTCTAGCATGCAGTAACAAGTAACAAGGCCTACAATAGCAACAGCAACACATACTCAATCATATTTATAGGTGTGGTTCCTGTCACGCTGAGAAGGATATTTGCATGGCATGAGGTCCTTGGGTGTAACTGCAGAGCTTGGCAATGTGATATGCTACACAGGTGTGTTGGCAGGTATTTGATTTAGCCTATAGATGTACCTAGCTCAGTTCTAAGGAGAGACGCAATCATAAAAAGAACCTGAAGAGACGACCCAACAATCACGGACTTCAGGTTGGTTGACGCTACTTAATCTCTGAGATTAGCAGTGGAACTAAGCTAAGTGGCTTTGACATGAAGAGTTAACAGTGATGTTCTTGTCACATCTGTCTGTCTCTCTCTCTCTTTCTCCCTCTCTCTCTATGCTGCGATCATTGGAACTTCCAAAATGAGGTTTGAATTTTTTTTAAATGGACTCCTCCAACCATTCCTCTGTCCTCTCTGCCTATCTGGAATTTGATTCCGCTGTCACCACATCCTGCTATGCAGTCAACCTCATCCTGAGTCTACCCACCAATGGCTATGTCCTGTGGCTGATACTGACCGGAGCCGGAGGGACAATGGCCTCAGAGTTCTTCGCTCTCAACTTGGCTGTATCTGAGATCCTCTACTGCCTATCAGCTGTCTTTGTCTTTGTCTACATACATCTCCATATTCCTCCTCTACTAGCTCTAATTACATTCTTTAATGGTTTTATATACCACGGCCGCCCCCTATTCCAGTGCTGTATATGTTTTGAGTGCTACCTGGCAGTTGTCCACCCTGTGGTCTTCCTGAAGTACAGACCCCTGAGATACAAGGTGGGGTGCTCTGGATTGGTTTGCCTGGTTTTGATTGGGTTCTGTTTAACTTCTACGCTTGTAAGAGACGAGCAAATTGTCATATATGTGTATTTGAGTGAAGTTCTGGTCTTAATTACATTGATGTTTTCCTGCTGCCTGTCAGTTCTCAGGGCTCTGAAACAGCCTGGGCCGGGGGAAGGGGAGAGAGAGAGGGAGGGGACAAATAACATGAAGATGAGGGCGTTTAAGATCATTTTGATTATCTTGGTGTCTATGATGGCAAACTACCTCCCATGGCTTGTGGTTTTACCTTGTTTTGCGATCTTGGATTCTGGGCAGTTTTTTCATGCCAAATATGTGTGTCTCTACATCAGTGTGGTCAGTGGGTTTGTGCAGCCCCTCCTCTACCTCCACAGGGCTGGGAAACTGCACTTCATCAAAGGTGTCTAAGGGAGAGTTTATATTCCCAGTTTTATCTAATACAGAGGGCCAATTGTAACCTGTTTACAACTGTTTTGTGATAGCTTGTATATCAATTGGTGGTAGTAGATGCGGTGGCAAAAATATGTATGTGTTCAGGGTTGCAATATTCTGGTAACTTGACCTAAAAGGTTCTCCAGAAATCCTGTTCAGAAGATTCCAGTAATCAGGAGGGAATTACGAGGGTATCCAGAAATGTACATCCATAGGTCTGTTCATTACCTTTTATCTGGGAAGATTACTTATCAATCTTCTTGCTAGAGCTTCACATTGCATCTTTGTGTTTGTATTTAATAGTGATATTAGTAAGACCCACATTTATCTTTTCATATTCAATAAATGCTTGTGTTCAACTACTCATGTCTTTTACTTTTTGTAGAGCATAATTATAAAACACAAACAATTAGCGGTCTTTGTGCGAACATTCGGAACTCTTTGATGGGTTTGAGTCAAGTCAGAGTAAACTGGCTGTTTGCATGTCGGGTCAAGGGAAATATGATACATGACTGCAGGCAGACACTCCTCTTCTTGTTGCTCTGGTCTGTGTCCAAAATGGCACCCTATACCATATAAAGGGCTCTGGTCAGAAGATGTGCACTATATAGGGAATGTGGAGACATTTTGGACGCACGTTGATTAAATCATCAGTGTGACGTAACACACAGGTGGGGCAGGGAAGAGTCGGGTGGAGCAGAGATTTGGATCAGGTCCAGCATCTGTGACAGGCACAACCACAACACACCCCAGGCGACAGAGACGCAGCATCAATACAGGTTACCAAGGGGAAAAAAATACATTACAATTTTAATTTAAACCATAATTGAATAAAAACATCAAATGCAGGACAAATATTGTTAGGGATTTTATCTCCGCTTAATCACAAGCAACTTTTACCAGTTGAAACAAGACAAAAATATAATACTTTTCTGGACACTAGATTGTCAGACTTAATATTTTGGTTTCATTTTGTCAAGATAATTCAGAACAGGAATTCCTCAGAGCAGATTGTGGATGAATGCTTTTTCCTTCCTTCTATCTGTGAAATGATAAAGAATGTATTTTTGACAAAAGTTTATAGAGAATAAAACCACATCAATAAATCCCAATGGACAAGTCTCTGGAATATATTGAAGGATAGTCACACACACACAATGTGGTTATGCAGATGCTCCTGATACTGAGAAAAGTGACTTGGCGTGTGGGAAGAGTTTGACTTTCGAGAAATGGCAGTGTAGACTGCCATTTAGTAGACTGAATTTAGACTACGACACTCCAAACACATTTTTAGACCCAATCGCCATTTCTTCAAACAAAGTTACTACATACAGTATAGTCCAGTTTGTTACAATCTTTATGAAATGGGCATTTCAATTATGTGTAATATGATGTAGTGAGCTTTGGAATTATGAATGTATGTCCATTTTAAAGTATTCATGAAATTCTTATGACACTGGTAATGATAATATAGATTTGTATATTTATTGAGGCCAATACGTAAAGCTTACATTTAAAAGTGGTTCATATTCATAATTCTTACGACGCTGGTATGATAGAATAATTCAAATATACAGTGGGAGAACAAGTATTTGATACACTGCCGATTTTGCAGTGTTTCCTACTTACAAAGCATGTATAGGTCTAATTTTTAATATAGGTACAAATGAATTACTTAAAAATCATGTGATTTTCTGGATTTTTGTTTTAGATTCCGTCTCTCACAGTTGAAGTGTACCTATGATAAAAAATGACAGACCTCTACATGCTTTGTAAGTAGGAAAACCTGCAAAATCGGCAGTGTATCAAATACTTGTTCTCCCCACTGTATGTGAGAGTGGATTCTCGGCCCTCACTAGCATGAAAACTAAATACAGTGTGTGAAAAATTATTTAAGACTGAGACTGTCTCCAATACAACCAAACATTGCAGAGTTATGTGCATCTTTTCAAGCGCACCCTTCTCATTAACCTGTGGTGAGTTATTCACAACTTTCGATGAACAAATAAGGTTTTATATGTAAGATGGTTAAATTAAGAGCAAAATGACTTATTACTGTTATATTAATATTTGTGGTCTGGTCCTATAAGAGCTCTTTGTCACTTCCGACAGGCCTGGTTGTGACAAACTCACACTCATTCTTATGTTTATTAATAAATGTATCGTATAGTGTGTGTGTGGCAGGCTTACAATGATGGCAAAAAACAACATTTGAGAGCTAACCCTGGTGTCAGCACGTTCTTTGTTTTGTTTTGTCATTTGTTTTAGTATGGTCAGGGCGTGAGTTGGGTGGGTTGTCTATGTTAGTTTGTCTATGATTTTCTATTTCTGTGGTTGGCCTGGTATGGTTCTCAGAGGCAGCTGTCAATCGTTGATTGAGAACCATATTTAGGTAGCCTGGTTTCCATTGTGTTTTGTGTGTGGTTGTTTCCTGTTTAGTGTTTTTGTTTCACCTTTCAGAACTGTTAGTTTGTTGTGTTTGTTGTTGTCTAGTGTTGCATATTTCATAAAATAATATGAACACTTACCAAGCTGCACCTTGGTCCTCCTCTCCTTCCCCAGACGACAAGCGTTACAGAACCACCCACTAAGAAAGGACCAAGCAGCGTGGTAACGGGCAGCAGCAGCAGCGGCCGGGATCGCAGGACTCCTGGACATGGAAGGAGATTCTGGATGGCAAGGGACCATGGGCACAGGCTGGAGAATATCACCGCCCCAAGGCTGAGCTGGAGATAGCGAAAGCTGAGAGGCGGTGGTATGAGGCGGCAGCACGGCGGCACGGTTGGAAGCCCGAGAGGCAGCCCCAAAAATGTATTGGGGAGGGGCACATGGGGAATGTGTCGAAGTCAGGTAGGAGACCTAATCCAACTCCCCGTGCTTACCGGAGAGCGAGAGGGACCGGGCAGGCACCGTGTTATGCCGTGAGGCGCACATAGCCCGGTGTGGTACATTGCAGTGCCTTGTATCAGCCGGGATAGAGTGGGCATCGAGCCAGGTGCCATGAAGCTGGCTCAGCGCATCTGGTCTCTGGTGCGTCTCCTTGGGTCGGTGTTCATGGCACCAGCCTTAAGCATGGTGCCCCCGGTTCGCCAACACAGCCCAGTGCGGGCTATTCCACCTCGCCGCACTGGCCTGGCTACGGGGAGCATTCAACCAGGTAAGGTTGGGTAGGCTCAGTGCTCAAGAGCTCTAGTGCGCCTTCACGGTCCGGTCTATCCGGTGCCACCTCCACGCACCAGCCCTCCGGTGGCAGCCCCCCGCACCATGCTGTCTCTTTGTCTCCTCCCTACATGTGCTCCCGCCTGTCCAGCCATGCCAGAACCTTCCTCCTGCCCAGCGTGGCCAGTCTCCAGTCTGTCCTGAGCCGCCAGAGTCTCCCGTCGGTCCTGAGCCGCCAGAGTCTCCCGTCGGTCCTGAGCCGCCAGAGTCTCGTCTGTCCTGAGCCGCCAGAGTCTCGTCTGTCCTGAGCCGCCAGAGTCTCCCGTCTGTCCTGAGCCGCCAGAGTCTCCCGTCTGTCCTGAGCCGCCAGAGTCTCCCGTCTGTCCTGAGCCGCCAGAGTCTCCCGTCTGTCCTGAGCCGCCAGAGTCTCCCGTCTGTCCTGAGCCGCCAGAGTCTCCCGTCTGTCCTGAGCCGCCAGAGTCTCCCGTCTGTCCTGAGCCGCCAGAGTCTCCCGTCTGTCCTGAGCCGCCAGAGTCTCCCGTCTGTCCTGAGCCGCCAGAGTCTCCCGTCTGTCCTGAGCCGCCAGAGTCTCCCGTCTGTCCTGAGCCGCCAGAGTCTCCCGTCTGTCCTGAGCCGCCAGAGTCTCCCGTCTGTCCTGAGCCGCCAGAGTCTCCCGTCTGTCCTGAGCCGCCAGAGTCTCCCGTCTGTCCTGAGCCGCCAGAGTCTCCCGTCTGTCCTGAGCCGCCAGAGTCTCCCGTCTGTCCTGAGCCGCCAGAGTCTCCCGTCTGTCCTGAGCCGCCAGAGTCTCCCGTCTGTCCTGAGCCGCCAGAGTCTCCCGTCTGTCCTGAGCCGCCAGAGTCTCCCGTCTGTCCTGAGCCGCCAGAGTCTCCCGTCTGTCCTGAGCCGCCAGAGTCTCCCGTCTGTCCTGAGCCGCCAGAGTCTCCCGTCTGTCCTGAGCCGCCAGAGTCTCCCGTCTGTCCTGAGCCGCCAGAGTCTCCCGTCTGTCCTGAGCCGCCAGAGTCTCCCGTCTGTCCTGAGCCGCCAGAGTCTCCCGTCTGTCCTGAGCCGCCAGAGTCTCCCGTCTGTCCTGAGCCGCCAGAGTCTCCCGTCTGTCCTGAGCCGCCAGAGTCTCCCGTCTGTCCTGAGCCGCCAGAGTCTCCCGTCTGTCCTGAGCCGCCAGAGTCTCCCGTCTGTCCTGAGCCGCCAGAGTCTCCCGTCTGTCCTGAGCCGCCAGAGTCTCCCGTCTGTCCTGAGCCGCCAGAGTCTCCCGTCTGTCCTGAGCCGCCAGAGTCTCCCGTCTGTCCTGAGCCGCCAGAGTCTCCCGTCTGTCCTGAGCCGCCAGAGTCTCCCGTCTGTCCTGAGCCGCCAGAGTCTCCCGTCTGTCCTGAGCCGCCAGAGTCTCCCGTCTGTCCTGAGCCGCCAGAGTCTCCCGTCTGTCCTGAGCCGCCAGAGTCTCCCGTCTGTCCTGAGCCGCCAGAGTCTCCCGTCTGTCCTGAGCCGCCAGAGTCTCCCGTCTGTCCTGAGCCGCCAGAGTCTCCCGTCCAAGCGTTACAATAACAAGTTTGGGAAGTTTGGGCCTCTGATCAAAAGTTGTGGACTATGTAGGGAAAAAGGTGACATTTGAGATGCATTCCATGACTCAACCGTTCAACCCTCCATCTGTACCCACAGAAGAAGCTTCCAGAGAGGCAACGTACACTTCTGAAGAGGGATTCTTATTTCCCCTCTGTGGTCAACAACACCAGCTTTACATCTCAACCAGAGTGCTTCTTAGTTGTATTCCATGCAATCAACCTCATCCTGAGTTTTCCAACAAATGTCTATGTCCTGTGGCTGACAGTGACCGAAACCAGAGGAACGATGGCCAGAGTGTTCTTCACTCTCAACCTGACCATGTCTATAATGATTGTCTGCCTGTTTGACATATTTTAAATTTTTCCCTGGTTTCTTGATTGCTGCTCAGATAATTAGCAGGTATCGGGCCTAATTCTGCTCTGCATGTGTTATTTGCTGTTTTACGATGTACATAGAATATTTTTGCAGAATTAAGCATGCGGAGTTTCAATTTGGTGTCTTTCCCATTTTGTGAATTCTTGGTTGGTGAGTGGACCCCAGACCTCACAACCATAAAAGGGCACTGGGTACTATAACTTATTCAAGTATTTTAAGCCAGATCCTACTTGGCATGTCGAATCATATGTTCCTTTTGATGGCATAGAAGACCCTTCTTGCCTTGTCTTCCAGCTCGTTCACAGCTTTTTGTGGAAATTACCTGTGGCGCTAATGTTTAGGCCAAGGTATGTATCATTTTTTGTTTGCAGTAGGGAAACCGTGTCTAGATTTATATTTGTGGTACTGGCAACTGGACCTTTTTGGAACACCATTATTTTGTGTTACTGAGATTTACTGTCAGCGCCCAGGTCTGACAGAATCTGTGCTGCTGTAGGCCCTCATTGGTTGGTGACCGAAGCACCAGATCATCAGCGAACAGTAGAGATTTGATTTCAGATTCTATTAGGGTGAGGCCGGGTGCTGCAGACTGTTCTAGTCCACAATTCGTTGAAATATATGTTGAAGATGGTGGGGCTTAAGCTGCATCCCTGTCTCACCCCATGGCCCTGTGGAAAGAAATGTGTGTGTTTTTTGCCAATTTTAACAGCCTACTTGTTGCTTTTTACAATGGATTTAATAATGTTGTATGTTTTTCCCCAACACCACATTCCATCAATTTGTATACAGTTGTGGCCAAAGTTGAGAATGACACAAATATAAATTTTCACAAAGTTAGTAAAACCCATGTCCTCGATGCCCAGACCAGCTGCAGGAAGCTAGAGTGGATACTATAAAACTAAGCATTAGCAGCCCAGTCGTCCTCTTAGTAAAATATATAATAGTTTACTGTTAATAGTCAAATCAGGTAAGTATGTCATTTTTCTATCACATGGTACCTCTACCTCCACAGGGCTGGGAAATTGCTCTGTATCCGAGTCTGAGGGAGAATTGACACCCCCAGTTTCACCTGATACAGAGGGCAAATTGTAACCTGTTTATAACTGTTAGTGGATAGCTTGTAAAGAGGTTGGGAGCGCAGTAGATGTGATGGCAAAAATGTGTGTTTTGATTATGGTTGAATTCTCTCGGTAACTTTGCAGAAAATGTTCTCCAGAAATCCTGGTCAGAAGATTCCCGTAATCAGGAGGGAATAACCATGATATCCAGAATTTTGTAACCCTAGGTTTGATTCATTCTCTTATCTGGGAAGAGTCTTGCTAGTGTTTCACATTGCATCATTGTGTCAGAATTTAATAGTGAGATTGGACGATAAGACCCAAATATTTTCAAGGGTTAAACAAATGTGTATATTACATTTTTTATCCTTAATATTTAAAAAAAACGTAAGATGAATTTGAATCATGTAATTCGGCAAACATGCAGTCAGAAAAACTTGTAAAAACTATTAGTGGTCTTTGCATATACATTTGGGTGTCTCAGATAGGTTTTGGTCCAGTCAGAGTAAATAGGCTATTTGTATGTCAGGTCAAGGGAAATTTGATATACTCCAAATGAGTGCAAGCAGACAGGGGCCCAGTCATTCCTATTGTCTGTGATCTAGTCTCTGTCCAGAATGGCACCCTATACCATATATAGGTCATTCTATAGAAGTGTTGCAAATTGGGGGTTGAAATAACACATGAAATTGTACCCTGTTTTTCCCAAACGTTCAGCATATATGTCTTCCAACATAATGTCAGTGGGACATAATATATACTCTGCTTACATATTTTATTTGAATTGCATAATTCAATATGTTTACTTGAATTCCTTACTGACCCACTAAATGTATCCAGTGGCAACCCGGCTTTCAGGGCATGTGGGACAAGTCTAGCACTCGGGCCTCTTTCTAGAGCGCTGATCTGAAGATCACTGACATCATGTTTCAACCTTGTTTTTTTCAGAGTTTGCAATTGTCTTGAAAATACCATAAATCCAGAGAATGCCAGACTGTGATGACAAAATTTGCCCATGAAGGACAGCTGCACCATCTTCCTGTTCACTTGCTGCTGCATACATTATGTAATATGCCAGGGAGATATGTATACTGTAGATAAGAAAGTAATACTAAGTGGATGTTGTGTAGTAAGTTGTTAGTATCCCATGTGCCTCACCTTAATAATTTGGTCCCTTTTCCACTCTTAATTTTGCCAACTGTGACTTGGTGGTGCACATATAGCCCTATAGCCTGTTTCAGAGAAATGTAATCATTGACTATTGGAAGAGCTTTAATTGTCTGCTTATATTCCCCTTTTATGTATCGGTTCTGATTTTTGAATTATGTCACTGTAAATGTCAAAAGAGCTGAACAAATAGTTATATTTGCAACATCCGTCCTATCACGTTCATTAATAGAATGCAGGCCCAGTTAGACGGGAGAATTACAGATTGCCTCTTATCCTCTCGTCTTCCCTTTTGCCATAGTTTGTGCATCTCAGTTGTCAGTGAATCCACATATGTTTAAGCAAGTCAGACATATTTGCTATGTTTGTTTAAATGCAGTAATGAGGCTGAATTAAATGTTTTGCTGCCAGACAAGACTCCGCTGATAACCAGGTGTAGCAATGGTAAGGTGTTGGGACTGCTGTTGGCACAGCTTTATGTAGGCCATAGCAGTTTGTGGGCACCATTTGTCACCTTTATGGTGCAATTAATGTATAGTTTAGTGTTGTGTTGTGTAGTGGCTTTGCTGGCATGCGTAATTATTTTTTGGCTCCACCAAGATTTACATGCTAAAATCGCCACTTACTATATCACTGTACTTCCCGTTGTCCTTGGGTCAAAATGACCTGCCCTTATGATCAACCCTCCCACTGTCCTCGGGTCATTGTAACCCCCGCCATTGTTTTGAACCAACTTGTATTTCATATTTTTTGGGGATCATTTATGTGGAGGAGGCAGTGAGAGTTTCTGTAACAGCAGTGAAACCAACCCCCTCCAGGATAGTATTCAACTTGAACATTTGTTAACCTGTCCTAGACTGACTCCAGTAGTACACAAGTGAACTGGTGACTTCATTCATGTACCCATGTAAGCTGTAGGAAAGGCCTACCTTAACTCAGTGCCTCTGTTTGACAAAATGGAAAATCAAAAGAAATCAGCCAAGACCTCAGAAAATATTGCAGACCTCCACAAGTCTGGTTTATCCTTGGGAGCAATTTCCAAATGGCTGAAGGTACATCGTTCGTCTGTACAAACAATAGCGCACAAGTATAAACACCATGGCTCCACGCAGCCGTCATACTGCTCAGGAAGCAGACGCGTTCTGTCTCCTAGAGACAGACTTGTGAGAAAAGTGCAAATCCATCCCAGAACAACAGCAAAGGACCTTGTGAAGATGCTTGAGGAAACAGGTACAAAAGTATCTATACCCACAGTAAAACGAGTCCGATATCAACATAATGAAAGGCCGCTCAGCAAGGAAGAAGCCACTGCTCCAAAACCACCACAAAAAAAGCCTGACTACGGTTTGCAACTGTACATGGGGTCAAAGATCGTGCTTTTTGGAGATATCTCCTCTGGTCTGATGAAACAAAAATAGAACTGTTTGACCATAATGACAATTGTTATGTTTGGAGGATAAAGGGGGAGGCTTGCAAGCCGAAGAACACCATCTCAACCATGAAGCATGGGGGGTGGCAGCATGATGTTGTGTGGGTGCTTTGCTGCAGGAGGGACTGGTGCCCTTCACAAAGTAGATGGCATCAACAAAGTAGATGGCATCATGAGGAGGAACATTATGTGTGTATTGAAGCAACATCAAGACATCAGTCAGGAAGTTAAAGCTTGGTCGCTAATGGGTCTTCCAAATGGACAATGACCCCGAGCATACTTCCAAAGTTGTGACAAAATGGCTTAAGGACAACAAAGTCAAGGTATTGGAGTGGCCATCACAAAGCCCTGACCTCAATCCTATAGAAAATGTGGGCATACCTGAAAAAGCGTGTGCGAGCAAGGAGGCCGACAAACCTGACTTACACCAGCTCTGTCAGGAGGAAAATTCACCCAACTTATTGTGGGAAGCTTGTGGAAGGCTACCCGAAACGTTTGACCCAAGTTAAACAATTTAAAGGCAATGCTACCAAATTCTAATTGAGTGTATGTAAACTTCTGACCCACTGGGAATGTGATTAAAGACGTAAAAGCTGAACTAAATCATTCTCTCTACTATTATTCTGACATTTCAACTTCTTAAAATAAAGTGGTGATCCTAACTGACCTAAAACAGGGATGTTTTACCGGGATTAAATGTCAGGAATTGAAAAACTGAGTTTAAATGTATTTGGCTAAGGTGTATGTAAACTTCCGACCTCATCTGTATATGCACCCTTTGGGGTCACCAGGACAGAGTTTGGAAAATGACGTATCTCCATGCCTCTTGAATTGAAGCGCATGTCTTCACTCCTGAGGATATTTTTGCTCTTGGTTTCTTAGCCAGAAGTCAGAGGTCATTTGTAATTTAATTACCTGCTGCCGTTGTAACGTTATATATTTCTGGATTAAGACAAGTATTTCTAAGACATAATTTTGCTGTTAAAATTGTGTTTTCGGTGCGAGTGTAAATCAATTTGCTAGGTAGCTAAAAAGCTAGTTAGCTATGGCAAACCCAGCATTTGACAGACATAGCTCCCCATATTATCTCTGTTTGTTGGCTAACTAGCCGCCTTGGTAATATCTAACTATCTATCACATTAGGTTGCCATTAGGTACGCTGGCTAAGCTAGCTAGCTGCAGTGTCAACCATGTAGCTAGTTAACGTTAGCTAACCAGGTCAATGGGTCAGTCCACAACAGCATCCTCCCACACATTGCTCGTTCTCATTGTGTGTGTGGGTGTCTTAATGTCTTTCTGCTTTCATGGCCTATAAGCACATCTGCCAAACATTCAGTGTATCATCTCAGTAAGCTCTTTGTGCCATATACTAAATATGAGGTTGTTGTGTGTGTCTTTATTTACAGCTTGTAGCGGCACAACTGAGGGGGAGGAGAATGGGCAGCCAAGAAAATAAAATACTCTTCAAAGTAGAAAGAAGAGGTTCAGAAGAGAAGGAGGATGGAGGGTAAATCCGGTTTTGTCTAGCAGGGATACCTATTTTGTCAAATTGACTTAATATAGCAGGTTTGTAGAGAACTTAGGGTTAGCTAAAATGAAAGAAAAAATTTCGACCTGATTTCAATTTGGCAAAAGCTATATCCCATCTAGACATGACCAGTAAAAGCTATATCACATCTAGACATGACCGATAAATCCTATCTTGGAAGGAAATAATGATAGAGTTGACTATGGCATTATATTTTTTGGTTTCTCCTTTATTTAACCAGGTAGGCCAGTTGAGAACAAGTTCTCATTTACAACTATGAGCTGGTCAAGACAAAGCAAAGCAGTGCGACAAAAACTACACAGAGTTACACATGGGATAAACAAACGTACAGTCAATAACACAATATAAAATCTATATACAGTGTGTGCAAATGAAGTAAGGAGGTAAGGCAACAAATAGGCTATAGTGGCAAAGTAAATAAAATTTAGCAATTGATACTGGAGTGATAGATGTGCAAGTAGAAATACTGGTGTGCAACAGAGCAGAAAAAAAAAAATATATATATATATATGGGGATGAGGTAAGTAGTTGGTTGGATGAGCTATTTACAGATGTGCTGTGTACAGCTGCAGCGATCGGTAAGCTGCTCTGACAGCCAATGCTTGAGGTTAGTGAGTGAGATATAAGTCTCCAACTTCAGTGATTTTTGCAATTCGTTCCAGTCATTGGTAGCAGAGAACTGGAAGGAAAGGCGGCCAATAGAGGTGTTGGCTTTGGGGATAACCAGTGAAATATACCTGCTGGAGTGTGTGCTACGGGTGGGTGTTGCTATGGTGACCAGTGAGCTGAGATAAGGTGGAGATTTACCTAGCAAAGATATATAGATGACCTGGAGCCAGTGGGATTGTCGGCGAATATGTAGGGAGGAGCAGCCAACGAGAGCATACAGGTCGCAATGGTGGGTAGTAAATGGGGCTTGGTGACAAAACGGATGGCACTGTGATAGACTGCATCCAATTTTCTGAGTAGAGTGTTGGAGGCTATTTTGTAAATGAAATGGCCGAAGTCAAGGATCGGCAGGATAGTCCGTTTGGCAGCATGAGTGAAGGAGGCATTGTTGCGAAATAGGATGCCGATTCTAGATTTCATTTTGGATTGGAGATGCTTAATATGAGTCTGGAAGGAGAGTTAACAGTCTAGCCAGACACCTATGTATTTATAGTTGTCCACATATTCTAGTCAGAACCATCCAGAGTAGTGATGCTAGGCGGGCGGGTGCGGGCAGCGAACGGTTGAAGAGCATGCATTTAGTTTTACTAGAGTTTAAGAGCAGTTGGAGGCCACGGAAGGAGTGTTGTATGGCTGTGCAGACTGGTGGATATTATCCGGGCTATCCGAGCTAAAGCGGCTAAAGGTAAAGACTGCTAGCAGTGGCTAACAATGACTAAATAGCTAGTCGCCGATTAGCTGGCTAGCTTCTGATGGAGGTAACAGTTCTAAGATTTTTTTAAATTGCAGATCCGTACCACGGTGGGTGAGGCGGGTTGCAGGAAGGTATATTTAATATGAAAATGGAAAAAAATATTAGTGTATACAGAAAAATGAAAAAAGCTGAACATTTACACGGGACAAAAACAAACACGGCTTGCTGCTATGTCATCTTGAAACACAAAATATCTGCACTGTTTTATAATTTATTACTTACATGATTCTTACCTTACATGCCTTGCTGTTTAATTCGCATACTAGTAACATGATTGTTATTGTCATTGTCATT
This sequence comes from Oncorhynchus kisutch, assembly GCF_002021735.2. Taxonomy (NCBI): domain Eukaryota; kingdom Metazoa; phylum Chordata; class Actinopteri; order Salmoniformes; family Salmonidae; genus Oncorhynchus; species Oncorhynchus kisutch. The sequence continues at coordinate 51,076,344 of NC_034185.2, forward strand.
TGACCTTTTCAACACTTACCTGATCCTCCTTGCTAATTTAATTGAGGTGAAAATGTATCACACTTTATGTAAATATTTGTGGTAACACATACACCATCACATGTGCTTGAAATGATATTGTGAAATGATTCTAATGTCTCGTACCATATACCTTTTTATGAAATTGAGGACATTGATATATTTCAAGATAACTTTGAATGACTGCAATTGAAACTGTACAGGCTACGGCAGGGATCATCAACTAGATTCAGCAATGGGACGTTTTTTTTCTTCAGCGGATGTTCGAGGGGCAGGAACATAATTACAGTTCATTTGTAGACGGCTAATTCACCGCAATAAGCCTAAACGGATATAATATTTGACTAAAATATAATCATTTTAAACCTTGCTTATTGTTGTATAATATCCCGTGTCTCTATGCGTGGGAATACTTGGGAACAGATTTCATAAATTAAAATCACTTGGAGCTGTTCTCCTGGTGTTTTTACAGTCTTATATCCAATAACAACAACAAAAAAACACACAAAAATATCATTTTCTTTTGCTCAGAGAACTTGGGGGGCCAAACTCGTCATGTTGGCCGCCAGTTGGTGAACCGTATCCAACGGACTTATGTTAGTCTTCATTGGAGACTGCCAGCCTTAAATAATAAATCAATCTCAAATCTATTGTACTAATTTGTTGTCCTTTTGTCACAGTTTACCATAAGGTGTAAAAAATTACGAACTACATTAGTAACTTCTACTTGTGTCACATCCTGATCTGTTTCACCTGTCTTTGATTGTCTCCACCCCCTTCCAGGTGTTGCCCATCTTCCCTGTTATACCTGTGTCCTCTGTTTTTTCTATTGCCAGTTCGTTTTGTTCATTCATACCTACCAGCATTTTTCCCTGCTCCTGCCTGTTTTCTAGTCCTTCCCAGTTTTTACCGCTCTGCCTGCCCTGATCCTGAGACTGCCTACCATTCTGGATCCTTTCTACCTTCTCTGGAATATTGACCTCTGCCTGCCTTGACCTGTCGTTTGCCTGCACATGTTAGGAATAAACTTGTTTCTTCAACACTGTCTGCATCTGGGTCTTACCTCAAACATGATAATTATGTGACAATTGATCATCTAAAGGGAAGCCTACAGAATGTAGCCTATTGGAATATAAATTACAAGGGGCCTATTGCAACACTCGATGGCAAAAAATTATCGCCAACTGATGTCTCGCTAAATTCACCCGCACAGCTGATTTATAGCAACGACATGGCCACCTCATTACAGCTCTCTAAAATATGTTAGTGTTACCTCCTATCTGAATATAATGAGTTGCTCATGTATCTGTCCTGGGAGCAGTGGTGTGAAGTACCTAAGTAAAAATACTTGAAAGTACTACTTAAGTAGTTTATTGTGGAATCTGCACTTATTTTACTATTGATATTTTTGACAACTTAATTTTACTTCACTATATTCCTAAAGAAAATTATGTACTTTTTACTCCATATATTTTCCCTGGCACCCAAAAGTACTTGTTACATTTTAAATGCGAAGCAGGACAGGAAAATGTTCTAATTCACACATTCATCAAGAGAACATCTGTCACGTTCTGACCTTTATTTCCTCTGTTTTGTCTGTATTTAGTATGGACAGGGCATGAGTAGTGGTGGGCAGTCTGTTTGGTTTCTGTTTCGGCCTAGTATGGTTCTCAGAGGCAGGTGTCGTTAGTTGTCTCTGATTGAGAATCATACTTAGGTAGCCTGGGTTTCACTGTTGGTTTGTGGGTGTTTGTTTCCCTGTTTGTCGCCACACAGTACTGTTTCGGTTTGGTTATTTCACATATTAGTTTATTGTTTTTCATAGTGTTCAGTGCTTTTCTTATTAAAATCGTCATGAACACTTACCACGCCGCATCTTGGTACGATCCTTACTCCTCTTCAGACGAAGAGGAGGAAATCTGCCGTTACAACATCCCTGGTCATCTCTATGGCCTCTGATCTGTTGCGGACTCACAAAACACATGCTAAGTTAATACATTTGAGTGTTGAAGTGTTCCCCAGGCTATCGGTTAATAGAATGATATTTTAGAAATTACATTTACTTTTGATACTTAAGTATATTTAAAACCAAATACTTTTAGACTCTTACTCAAGTAGGATTTTACTGGTTGACTAACTTGAGTCATTTTCTATGAAGCTATCTTTACTTTTACTCAAGTATGACAATTGAGATGTGCATTTGGCTTGTTTTGGTGATAGTGAATCCTCCCCTTTGCTGCCATAACAGCCCCCACGCTTCTGGGAAAGGATTCCACTAGATGTTGGAACATTGCTGCGGAGACATGCTTCCATTCAGCCACGAGCATTAATGAGGTTGGGCACTGATGTAATGTGATTACGCCTGGCTCGCAGTCTGTGTTCCAAATAATCCCAAAGGTGTTTGATGGGGTTGATGTCAGGGTTCTGTTCAGGCCAGTCAAGTTCATCCACACTAAACAAAACATTTCTGTATGAACCTCGCTTTGTGCACGGGGCATTGTCATGCTGAAACAGGAAAGGCCTTCCCCAAACTGTTGCCATAAAGTTGGAAGGACAGAATTGCCCAGAAAGTCACTGTTTGCTCTAGCATTAAGGTTCATCTTCCCTGGAACTAATGGGCCTAGCCCGAACCATGAAAAACAGTCCCAGACCATTATTCCTCCCCCCACCAAACTATAAGTCGACACTATGAATTGGGGTAGGTAGGATTCTCCTGGCATCCGCCTAACCCAGATTCGTCCGTTGAATTGCCAGTTGGTGAAGTATGATTCATCACTCAAGAGAACGGGTTTCCAATGTTCCAGAGTCCAATGCCGCTGAAATTTACACCACTCCAGCCGATGCTTGTCATTGCGCATGGTGATCTTACACTTGTGCGGCTGCTCGGCCATGGAAACTAATTTCATGAAGCTTCTGACAAACAGTTATTGTGCTGACTTTGCTTTCAGAGGCAGTTTAGAACTCAGTAGTGAGTGTTGAAACCGAGGACAGACGATTTTTACTCAATACTTGCTTCAGCTCTCAGTGGTCCCTTTCTGTGAGTTTGAGTGGCCAACCACTTGGCAGCTGAGCCATTGTTGCTCCTATACGTTTCCACTTTAAAAGAAGAGCACGTACGGTGCCACCTTGTAAGTCTGAGCTCTTGAGTAAGGCCATTCCACTGCCAATTGTTGTCTTTGGAGATTGCATGGCTGTTTGCTCGATTTTATACGTGACTGCAATAGCCAAATCCACTAATTTGAAGGACTGTCTATATACTTTTGTAAAGCTTATCTCTATGATTGACACCAAATGACTGTTATTTAGCCAAAATAAAGATCAGTAAAATGAGAATTTAAACATCGAATAACGTAATTAATTAAATACATAAGTATTTCAACTGATCAAAAAGTTTCAGATTCATACATTCAACATTGAAAATTATACAGAGAATAGATTATATTTGTCATTTCAATTGAAATAATTTGAAAATCTTGCTTTTACGATTTAATTAATTTGGTATACAGATACAAATGTCTAAAATGAATCTGTAATAGAAGGTTCATTAAAATAATCACTACTATGCATGGTTCTCCCTTTGTTGCAACTTGTTCACAATTGTTTCGATAGTGATACAGTCTGTGGTGATTTTAACATGTAAATCTTGGTGGAGCCCAAAAAATTATAATTATGCATGCCAGCAAAGCCACTACACAACACTAAACTATACATTATTTGTAGTATAACGGTGACAAATGGTGCCCACAAACTGCTAGGTCCTACATAAAGTCCCAACACCTTACCACCGCTACACCTGGTTATTAGCGGAGCCTTGTCTGGCAGCGAAACAGTTAATTCAGCCTCATTACTGCATGAAAAAAAATATAGCAAATATGTCTGACTGACAACTGAGATGTACAAACTATGGCATAAAGGGACCTCGAGCGGATCAGAGGAAATCCATAATTCTCCGGTCTAACTGGGCCTACATTCTATTAATGGACGAGCTAGGACGGACGTTGTAAATGCAACTCTTTTGAAATGTACACCAACAGATTTCAGAAGTCAGAACCGTAGGATACATAAAAGGGGAATATAAAGCAGACAATTAAAGCTCTTCAAATAATCAATGATTACATTTCTCTGAAACAGGCTATCGGCTACATGTCACAGTAGGCAAAATTAAAACTAGTTAGAGCTAGGCAGAATACTGCCCCCTTTGGAAGAATTGCGTGCCCATAGTAAACAGAAAAAAATTGCTAATATATGCATACAATAATTATTATTGAATAGAAAACTCTAAAGCTTCTAAAACCGTTCAAATTATGTCTGTATGTAAAGCAGAACTCAGGCCTGCTCACCCCATTCCACAAAAGTGGGGACACATTTGACCCCATTAACTACCGTGGGATATGCGTCAACAGCAACTTTGGGAAAATACAGACTCGTACATTTCCTCAGTGAAAACAATGTACTGAGCAAAGGTCAAATAGTTTTTTTTAACCAAATTATCGTAGGACAGACCATGTGTAAACCCTGCACACCCTAATTGACAAACAAACCAAAACAAAGGCAAAGTCTTCACATGCTTTGTTGATTTCAAAAAAGCCTTTGACTCAATTTGGCATGAGTGTCTTCTACGGTCGTTGCCAAAAGTTGAGTATGACACAAATATTAATTTTAACAGTCTTCTGTCTCAGTTTGTATGATGGCAATTTGCATATACTCCAGAATGTTATGAAGAGTGATTAGATTAATTACCAAGTCCCTCTTTGCCATGCAAAATAACTGAATCCCCAAAAAAACATTTCCACGGCATTTCAGCCCTGCCACAACAGAACCAGCTGACATCATGTCAGTGATTCTCTCATTTACACAAGTGTGAGTGTTGACAAGGCTGGAGATCACCCGGTCATGCTGATTGAGTTCGAATAACAGACTGGAAGCTTCAAAAGGAGGGTGGTGCTTGGAATCATTGTTCTTCCTCTGTCAACCATGGTTATCTGCAAGTAATCATGTGCTGTCATCATTGCTTTGCACAAAAAGGGCTTCACAGGCAAGGATATTGCTGCCAGTAAGATTGCACCTAAATCAAACATTTATCGGATCATTAAGAACTTCAAGGATAGTGGTTAAATTGTTGTGAAGAAGTCTTCAGGGCGCCCAAGAAAGTCCAGCAAGCGCCAGGACCGTCTTCTAAAGTTGATTCAGCTGCGGGATCGGGGCACCACCAGTACAGAGCTTGCTCAGGAAAGGCAGCAGGCAGGTGTGAGTGCATCTGCACACACAGTGAGGCGAAGACTTTGAGGAATGCCTGGTGTCAAGAAGGGCAGCAAAGAAGCCACTTCTCTCCAGGAAAAACATCAAGGACAGACTGATATTCTTCAAAAGGTACAGGGATTGGACTGCTAAGGACTGGGGTAAAGTCCTTTTCTCTGATGAATCCCCTTTCCGATTGTTTGGAGCATCCTGAAAAAGCTTGTCCGGAGAAGACAAGGTGAGCGCACCCAAAGGTCCTGTGTCATGCCAACAGTAAAGCATTCTGAGACCATTCATGTGTGGGGTTGCTTCTCAGGCAAGGGAGTGGGCTCACTCACAATTTGCCTAAGAACACAGCCATGAATAAAGAATGGTACCAAAACATCCTCAGAGAGCAACTTCCAGGAAAAGTTTGGTGACGAACAATGCCTTTCCCAGCATGATGGAGCACCTTGCCATAAGGCAAAAGCGATAACTAAGTGACTCGGGGAACAAAACATAGATATTTTTGGCCCATGGCCAGCAAACTCCCCAGACCTCAATCCCATTGAGAACTTGTGGTCAATCCTCAAGAGGCGGGTGGACAAATTCTGACAAACTCCAAGCATTGATTATGCAAGAATGGGCTGCCATAAATCAGGATGTGGCCCAGAAGATAATTGACAGCATGCCAGGACGGATTGCAGAGGTCTTGAAAAAGGGTCAACACATAATTGTCAATAAAAGCCTTTGACACTTATGAAATGCTTGTAATTATACTTCAGTATTCCATAGTAACATCTGACAAAAATATCTAGACACTGAAGCAGCAAACTTTGAAAATGTATTTGTGTCATTCAAGACTTTTGCCACAACTGTATACAAATTGATGGAATGTGGTGTTGGGGGAAAACATACGACATTATTAAATCAATTCTACAGAAGCAACAAGTGGGCTGTTAAAATTGCCAAAAAACACACATTTCTTTCCACAGGGCCATGGGGTGAGACAGGGATGCAGCTTAAGCCCCACCCTCTTCAACATACATTTCAACGAATTGTGGACAAGAACAGTCTGCAGCACCCGGCCTCACCCTAATAGAATCTGAAGTCAAATGTCTACTGTTCGCTGATGATCTGGTGCTTCGGTCACCAACCAATGAGGGCCTACAGCAGCACAGATTCTGTCAGACCTGGGCGCTGACAGTAAATCTCAGTAACACAAAATAATGGTTGTTACATCCCTTTTGGCCCGACAGTCTAGGGGAGATGGTAACGAGACCCGTAACATAACTCATGCAAATTATAATAGTGAAAAAGTAAAAGTGAGAACGAAATAACCACAACAACTGAAATCTACTGTCAAACTTGGGGTTTATTGGAAAACACACGGTAATGGGGGGAGAAGGAAAAGGGGCTGAGCTGGACCCAAGAAAATAAATAATAAGTATTCAAAAAGCTAGACTAGCCTATTTCAACAACAGCTAACTAACTAACCAAAAAATACAGTGGGTGGTCCGCCCAGTTCTAACTAGTGTATTTAACAAAGTTTACCTACGGGTAGTGTATGCCCATGGGCGACTTGTCTTGTTTCCCCCTTTCCCCACCAGCAAAAAAACAGACACCATAACCAAAAACAATACTCACAGGTGAGGACAAAGTGATATGGAGATGCTCAAACAAAAGAGAGGTCAATACATAAAGAGAGAGTGAAACAGAGAGACCTACAGACATGGCATTTACAGAGAGATCGAGCTCCACAGCAAACAACTGACAGGGTTTTTAAACCAAGGGAAAGGAACTGTGATTGGGTAGGAAACAGGAGGAGGTGTGTCTTCTCATTGATGATTGATTGGTGACTGATTGGGGAGTGATTATTTCCACCTGTGAGGGGAGAAGGAGAGAAAAGAAACACACACACAGGATACACACACAGGATACTTGTATCCGTAACAATGGTGTTCCAAAAAGGTCCAGTTGCCATTACCACAAATACAAATCTAGACACGGTGCCCTACTGCAAACAAAAAATGATACATACCTTGGCCTAAACATTAGCACCACAGGTAACTTCCACAAAAAGCTGTGAACGAGCTGGAAGACAAGGCAAGAAGGGTCTTCTATGCCATCAAAAGGAACATAAGATTCGACATACCAAGTAGGATCTGGCTTAAAATACTTGAATAAGTTATAGTACTCATTGCCCTTTATGGTTGTGAGGTCTGGGGTCCACTCACCAACCAAGAATTCACAAAATGGGACAGACACCAAATTGAAACTCTGCATGCATACTTCTGCAAAAATATTCTCTGTGTACAATGTAAAACAGCAAATAACACATGCATTGCAGAATTAGGCCAATATCTGCTAATTATCTGAGCAGCAATCAAGAAACCAGGGAAAAATTGCACAGCCGACCAACAGTAAACACATGGGAAGTAATAACTCAAAGAAAATATGTCAAACAGGCAGACAATCATTATAGACATGGTCAGGTTGAGAGTGAAGAAATCTGTGGCCATCGTTTCCTCCGGTTTCGGTCACTGTCAGCCACAGGACATAGACATTTGTTGGAAAACTCAGGATGAGGTTGATTGCATAGAATACAACTAATAAGGTATCTGGTTGAGATGTAAGGCCGGTGTTGTTGACCACAGAGGGGAAATAAGAATCCCTCTTCAGAAGTGTTCATCGCCTCTCTGGAAGCTTCTTCTGTGGGTACAGATGGAGGGTTGAACGGTTGAGTCATGGAATGCATCTCAAATGTCACCCTTTTCCCTACATAGTCCACTACTTTTGACCAGAGGCCTGTGTACTATGTACTGTGGGGCAGTGGTTCCCAAACTTGTTATTGTAACGCCTGGACGGGAGATTCCGGCAGCGCCAGAGTGAAGGATGACTCTGGCAGCTCCTGGCTGACTGGCGGCTCAGGACAGACTGGCGGCTCAGGACAGACAGGATACTCTTGCGGCTCAGGACAGGCGGGAGACTCTGGCGGCTCAGGACAGACGGGAGACTCTGCCGGCTCAGGACAGAGGGGAGACTCTGGCCGCGCTGGGCAGTAGGAAGGCTCTGGCCGCGCTGGGCAGGAGGAAGGCTCTGGCAGCGCTGGACAGGCGGGAGCACCTGTAGGGAGGAGACAGGGAGACAGCCTGGTGCGGGGGGCTGCCACCGAAGGGCTGGTGCGTGGAGGTGGCACTGGATAGACCAGACCGTGAAGGCGCACTGGAGCTCTTGAGCACCGAGCCTGCCCAACCTTACCTGGTTGAATGCTCCCCGTAGCCAGGCCAGTGCGGCAAGGTGGAATAGCCCGCACTGGGCTGTGTTGGCAAACCGGGGGCACCATGTGTAAGGCTGGTTCCTTGTACACCGGCCCGAGGAGACGCACCAGAGACCAGATGCGCTGAGCCGGCTTCATGGCACCTGGCTCGATGCCCACTCTAGCCGGGCCGATACGAGGCGCTGCAATGTACCGCACAGGGCTATGCACACGCACCGGGGACACCGCGCGCCTCACGGCATAACACAGTGCCTGCCCGGTCCCTCTCGCTATCCGGTAAGCACGGGGAGTTGGCTTAGGTCTCCTACCTGACTTAGCCACACTCCCCGTGTGCCACACCCCCGAATACATTTTTGGGGCTGCCTCTCGGGCTTCCAACCGCGCCGCAGTTTACCAAGCGTTGCAGCCGTGGTTCACGACTAGTCGTGATCCCAAAACGCAACACGAGGAAGAAGACAAAGGAACCTCTTAACAATCAAGGATACGGATGATTACTGTATCTAAGAAGATGAATTCAAGAAGAACCAACCGGTTATTCTCTTCAAATCATCGGTTGTCTACACGGCCCTCCTACCAAAAGCTGGGAGCGTCAACACGGCTGATTATCCTCCTCCGAAGAAGACTACTCTCACAGAACGAATGCAAGGAAACAGACGACCAAGAGAAAGGACATTGTGATATTGTGTGGACAATCAGAGACTTACACCCGGCAACGAAGGAGGACGCGGTCATCGAAAGAAAAGGGGGTCGGCCAAACCTATCCCAATAAGTGGAAATGTGCCACAAGAAGATACCCAATGGAGACCTTCAACAAGTAAATACATTCATTAAAATTCTTAACCATAAGAGTGGCAGTTCAGTTCAAGGAAAATGTATCCAAGTGTGCTTTTCTCTCGTGCCCTCTCGCTTTAAACCTTCATATTGTGTAACACGTGCCATATTGTGTTGGTCCGCTAGGGACCTGTTGCCATTGTATTAGGTTCTAACCAATAACCTAGACTGTTTGTGTATGTGTATCTTATATTATAATTTAGCTTGTTGGTAAACAAATAAACAACTAAATTTGTGTGGTACAGAATGATTTAGTGAGACCCGGGTTTGTGCAGATTTACCAATTATGTGACATTCAGAATGAGACTGATGAAATTAATTAATGACTGCTATGAAATCGATATTCCAGTTATTCTTTTAGTCAATTCGGGAAACTCATTAAATAAACTTTTTCTTGGAGCCCCAGGTTACAAGAGTAATTAATCACGTAATTATAAACATAGTTAATTACTCGATCAATAGCATGTCATCACATGCACAATAACAATGTCACAACACCTGACAAGCAAATGTTATCCATTGGTTATGACAACACTTTAGTATGATTGAAGAGAATATGTCGTGCTGTGTGGGAAGTGTTATCGATGGCTAGGGCTCTGCCATTTCAGGGAGAGGAATTAGTCGGGCAACTGACCGGATATATGTCCGGTTCTTCACCTGGATCTCCACTGATCTAACACGACCATCTGTCCCAGGTATGGTCTTAATGACAAGGCCCACCGGCCAGGAGGCTCGAGGCAGCTGAGGGTCCACCATCATTACTACTTGGCCAGTTTCCAGGCTGGCCATTTCTCTCCGCCATTTCCCTCTGTGCTGTAGACTTGGTAGGTAATGCCGACTGAATCGGGCCCAAAATGGTCAGCTAAGATCTGGCTGTGTCGCCACCGGCGTCTGCCAACGAGGTTGGTATCAGCATACATGGCTTAAGGAAGTGACGCATCTCGGCGTCCCATCAAGAGCATATTCGGTGTAACCGGATCGGGGTCAGCGATGTCTGCAGAGAGATATCCCAAGGGTTTGGAGTTCAGTATCCCTTCCACCTCAATCAAGACGGTCCCCAAGACAGTTTCAGTGACAGTTTGGTCCCCCAGTACGACTCGTAAAGCCGTCTTTACAGATTTGATCTCTCGCTCCCATGTTCCTCCAAAATGAGGAGCTCTTGGAGGGTTAAATTTGAATGACATTTGTTGGTCCATCAGCTGATCCTGGAGGCTGGGTTGGAAGGCTTCCACCAACCTAGCTTCTCCTACCTTGAAGTTTGTGCCTCTGTCAGCCAGGATCTCGTAGGGTTTCCGCCGTCGGGAGATAAACCGTCGTAGGGCCATGAGGAAGGCTTCAGTATCCAAACTCTCCAGTAGATCCAGGTGGACACATCTAGTTGTCAAACACTTGAATAGAATGCCCCAGCGCTTTTCCACTCAATGACCTAGCTTGATCGTCAAGGGGCCAAAGCAATCGACTCATGTTGACCAGAAGGGTGGTTTTGGAGGCGCCAGCGAGCAGGGGGTAAATCTGCCAGTTTGGGCACAGTGGCTCTGGCCCGCCATCTCTGACATTCCATGCAGGTGTATTGGTGCTTACGAATGGCTCCTCGTCCTCCAAGTATCCAGTACTTCCGCATCATCTACCCATATACTCTCTCTCCCATTGGCCTTTTCTACAATCACATATTTCAGAGCAGGCCCGTAATTCCCAGCGCCTTCAGGTTCAACCACGGTAACAACACGTAGTTACGTTCCAGCTGCAGGTCCAGTTCTGACATTATGTGTAGGTCTATGTGAGGCGACCCCGAATCCCGAGTTTCGGCTCGATAGTTCATTCGGTGCCCGAGCAACGTCATTAATTGTCGGTGAAAGTCCACTTTTTCCGGGCGTTGCTATGGGGTCCTTGAATGAGCTATCGGACAGAAACGTTTGAGTCCGTCTCTATCAGTGAGGCGGTTTCAATGTACCTAGTCTTGCGACTCTGAGACTTTTCTAAATGTCGTCAGTTTCGTAATGGTCAAAATTAATTGAAGTTATTGTAAATGTACAAGGCTGTTTCTCGGTCTGAGAACCTTCTAGAGCCACATAACTCACCACGCACCTTTGACTTGAACTCTAGAACAGGTTTCTTCAGAGCCCTAGGTCTGACGGATCATTGATAGTTCAAACAAAGGTAACTATTGCAGGCTCTGTGTGTCTCTAAGCCCCACACTGTGTCACTCCATCCTTGCTGCGTGTGTGTGTGTGTTTTTCTTGGAAATCTGATGGGATAAATGACTGATTTACAGTTCATGAGGGTTCCCTAATCACACATATGAAGTTTTGGACAGATGTGAGTTTTTTAACCCTTCGAAACAGCCTCTATGCCCCCAATTTAAGGTACTTCCGCTTGGCACAGGAAGCTAAAAGTAAATACATATCCTCAATGGGGTGGGCTTTTACGCAATCCTGAGTTTAAAGTCTTTATGTTATGAACTCTATGATTTACAGAGGGTTGAATGAGTGTGTGTGATTTCAGAAAATCACAAATCTCGCAGAGCCCTGAAACCCACCTTAACGAACTTGTCTGAACACGTTGCAACTGGATCTTGTCACGTTCTGACCTTTATTTCCTGTGTTTTGTATTTAGTTCGTATGGTCAGGGCGTGAGTTGGGTGGGCAGTCAATGTTTGTTTTTCTATAATTTGGGTATTTCTATGTTTCGGCCTAGTATGGTTCTCAATCAGAGGCAGGTGTCATTAGTTGTCTCTGATTGAGAATCATACTTAGGTAGCCTGGGTTTCACTGTGTGTTTGTGGGTGATTGTTCCTGTCTTTGTGTTTGCACCAGATGGGACTGTTTTAGGTTTTCTCACATTTGTTGTTTTTGTTAGTTATCTCATGTGTAGTTTCTTTATAAATGAAAGAATATGAATAACCACAACGCTGCGCTTTGGTCCGCCTCTCCTTCAGATGAAGAAAACCATTACAGATCTGTAACTTTTTGAAATGTTTTATTTTTATTTGAGCATTACCAATTGTACATTGTACATTTTCTCTCAAATTACGATAGATAAATTGCTGGTTCTTTTTTCCTGACACTGTAGGTTCATGTACTTTGACGTGAAGTGGTCAAATTAGTGCTCTATTTTCATTTTTGACCTTTAATCCCAGAAAAATGGCCTTAACTAAAAAAGCGTTGAGGCCTCTACGCCATCTTGTTTCTGAGCTAAGAGCCCATTAGTCCAAACCTATGCTCACCAAGTTTCGTCTTCGAAGTCTTTTCCCTTTAGGAGAAATGGCCATGTTGTGATTGGTGATTGATGTTTTGTACATTTGTAATAAGATTCCATTCGCCATCTGGTGGAATTTACCGGGACAGAGGAAAAATGACGTACATTTGCAATATGGAGATTCTCATCAATTATACAGCAAATGCCGAAAAGTGCCCTTCATGTATGACAGAAATCAGATTAAGTCAGCGTGTAAAAATACATGTTGTTTGTTAGCCTATCTACCACAGTGTCAAAGCTAGGTGGCGAGACCCTCCCTCCTCCAATTGGCTATTGAGCAGATTTGTTTTCTGTAAGTTGGAGGAGCTATGTGCAACTATCTGGATCTTATAGACCACGATCACTGTTAAATGTAGATCTCAAAATCTATTTTAAACTGATATTATATTTTTTCACTGTTTGTAAATCCTGACCCAAAACTTTCATCTAATTGAGGCATCTAATAAAGAAAATGTTCCCATTTGTTTGAATGTAGTTCGAGTATGTGATGGACAAATTGCACTTTCAGATTTTAATTGGAAACAGACTGTTTGATAAATCTGCAGATGAACTTGAGAAATAATTACTTTTTCATAATTAACACTACCTCCACCTATTTTTGGTTGTATTCCTGATGACAATAGTATCACTAGAATTATTACTGTAGGTTTTCCTTCTATTTTTCTTATTTCCAATAAAGGCTTAATGTAAGGGGTGCGTAACTGGTGGCAGGGAAGTCAAACGCAGGAGGGCAGAACTTGGTGAATAGCCAGAGTAGTTTAATATATAAAACAACAAACACATGGGTGCAAAACCCGTAGCGCACCAGTAACACATAGCACAAGAACTTACAATACAATAGACAATTCCCGACACGGATATGGGGGAAACAGAGGGAAAATATACAACATGTAATTGGGGAATTGAAACCAGGTGAGTGTGAAAACAAGAAAGTACAAATGGAACTTGAAAAATGGATCGGCGATGGCTAGAAGACCGGTGAGGTCAACTACCGAACACCGCCCGAACAAGGAGAGGAACCGACTTTGGCAGAAGTTGTGAAAGTTCCCCCCCTTGACATGCGGCTCCAGCAGCGCTGGAGGGGACGACCCGGAGGGTGAGGTGCAGGGAAATCCGGACAGACAAGGTGGAAAACCCGCAGCATAGAAGGGTCCAACATGTCCTCCTTCGGAACCCAGCATCTCTCCTCCGGACCGTACCCCTCCCAGTCCACGAGGTACTGAAGGCCCCTCGCCCGACGTCTCGAATCCAGGATGGATCGAACGGGAGTACGCCGAGGCCCCCTCGATGTCGGGGGGGCCGGAGGAACCACCCGCGCACCTTAGATTCCAGGAGTGGGCCAGCCACCACCGGCCTGAGGAGAGACTCATGGAACGAGGGGTTAATGCGGTAATCGGGGGGAAGCTGTAACCTACCTCGTTCATTCTCCTCAGGACTTTAGATGGCCCCACAAACCGCGGACCCAACTTCCAACAGGGAAGGCGGAAGGGCAGGTTTTGGGTCGAGAGCCAGAGCCAGACCCAGTCCCCAAGTGCAAACACCGGGGCCTCACTGCGGTGACGGTCTGCACCAACTTTCCGGCACAGCACGGTGCGCTGAAGATGGACATGGGCGGCATCCCATGTTTCCTCCGCGCGTCGGAACCAGTCTTCCACCGAAGGACCTTCGGTCTGACTCTGATGCCAAGGAGCCAGAACCGGCTGATACCCCAATACACACTGGAAGGGAGAGAGGTTAGTGGAGGAGTGAGTTCTGGGCCATCTCTGCATAGGGCAAGAACACTACCCTGGCCGGTCCTGGCAATAAGAACTCAGAAACCTACCCACATCCTGGTTAACTCTCTCCACCTGCCCGTTATTCTCGGGGTGAAAACCTGAGGTAAGGCTGACCGAGAAACCCAGAAGCTCCATGAACGCCCTCCAGACCCTCAACGTGAACTGCGGAACCCGATCAGACACTATATCCTCAGGCACCCCATAGTGCCGGAAGACGTGAGTAAGCAGGGCCTCCGCAGTCTTTACGGCCGTAGGGAGACCGGGCAAAGAGAGGAGACGACAGGACTTAGAGAAATGATCCACAACGACCAGGATCGTGGTGTTACCCTGTTACGGGGGAAGATCGGTTATGAAATCCACCGACAGGTGCGACCACAGCCGTTGTGCAACAGGTAAGGTTGTAACTTACTTCTGGGCAGGTGCCTAGGAGCCGTACACTGGGAGCACACCGAGCAGGAGGAAACATAAACCCTCACATCCTTAGCCAAAGTGGGCCACCAGTACTTCCCACTAAGACAGCGCACCGTCCGACCGATCCCAGGATGACCAGAGGAGGGTGACGTGTGTGCCCAATAGATCATCCGGTCACGGACAGCAGACGGAACTTACAGACGCCCAGCTGGACACTGAGGGGGAGTGGGCTCTTCATGTGACGCCCGCTCAATGTCCACGTCCAGCTCCCACAAAACCTGCGACACCAAGCAAGAGGCGGGGAGTATGGGAGTGGGATCCATGGGCCGCTCCATTGTGTCATACTGCCTGGACAGTGCATCTGCCTTAACGTTCTGGGAATCCTGGTCTGTACGAAATGGTGAAAACAAAATGGGTGAAAAACATGGCCTACCTTGCCTGGCGAGGATTCAGTCTCCTCGCTGCCCGGATGTACTCCAGATTGCGGTTGTCAGACTTGATGATAAAAGGGTGTTTAGCCCCCTTAAGCCAATGTCTCCACTCCTTCAATGCCTTGAAGGCAGCCAACAGCTCCCGGTCCCCCACGTCATATTATTTCTCCGCCGGGCTGAGCTTCTTCGAGAAGGCACAGGGGCGGAGCTTCGGTGGCGTACCCGAGAGCTGAGAGAGCATCGCTCCTATCCCAGCCTCGGACGCTTCCACCTCCACTATGAACGCCAAAGAGGGATCCGGATGGGCCAGCACGGGCGACGAGGTAAACATAGCCCCTAGTTGCCCAAAAGCCCTGTCCGCCTCAACTGACCACTGCAGACGTACAGGACCCCCCTTCAGCAGTGAGGTAATGGGAGCAGCCACCTGACCAAAACCCCTGATATATCCCCGGTAGTAATTGGCAAACCCTAAAAATCACTGCACCTCCTTTACCGTGGTGGGAGTGGGCCAATTACGCATGGCTGAAATGCGGTTACTCTCTATCTCCACCCCTGATGTGGAAAAGCGATACCCTAGGAAGGAGACGGCTTGCTGACAGAACAGGCATTTCTCAGCCTTGACGTATAGATCATGCTCCAACAGCTGTCCAAGTACCCTGCGCACCAAAGATACATGCTCGGCGTGTGTAGCGGAGTATATCAGAATGTCATTGATATACACTACTACACCCTGCCCGTGCAGATCCCTGAAAATCTTGTCTACAAAGGATTGGAAGACTGATGGAGCATTCATCAACCCGTACGGCCTGACGAGGTACTCATAATGCCCTGAGGTGGTACTAAAAGCTGTCTTCCACTCGTCTTCCGTCCTTGATTAGCACCAGGAGGTATGCGCTCCTGATATCCAGTTTTGTGAAGAAGCGCGCCCCGTGCATTAATTCAAAGAGGTAGTGGGTAACTGTACCTCACCGTGATTTTATTGAGACATTGATAATCAATGCACGGGCGCAGACCTCCCTCCTTTTTCACAAAAAAGAAACTTGAGGAGACGGGTGAAGTGGAGGACCGAATGTACCCCTGACGCAGGGATTCTGAGACAAATGTCTCCATAGCCACCGTCTCCGCTTGCGACAGGGGATACACGTTGACTCCTGGGAAGTGCAGCGTCTACCAGGAGATTTATCGCACAATCCCCTCGTAGATGGGGTGGAAATTGAGTAGCCTTATTTTTACAGAAGGCTAGAGCCAAATCAGCATATTCGGAGGGGATGCGCACAGTGGAGAAATGGTCTGGACTTTCCACTGTAGTAGCACCAACGGAAACCCTTACACACCTCCTTGAGCACTCTTACGACCACCTCATGAGAGCCCTCTGTTGCCATGAAATGATGAGGTCATAACGAGCCAACCAGGGAAGGCCCAGTGCCAGGGGAAACGCAGGAGAGCAGAACTTGGTGAATAGCCGGAGCAGTTTAATATATAAAACTAACGGCATATAAAACAACAAATACATGGGTACAAAGGGAATACATTGACACAGAGGGAAAATATACAGCATGTAATTAGGGAATTGAAACCAGGTGAGTGTGAAAACAAGAAAAAACAAATGGAACATGAAAAATGGATCAGCGATGGCTAGAAGATCGGTGACGTAGACCGCCGAACACCGCCCGAACAAGGAGAGGAACTTCTGCAGAAGTCGTGACACTCAAGCTGAGTAAACACATATGTCTAAATAAGTGACACATTTGACATGACCTGGTAAAGAATAACTCAGGGCCCCATCCATCCATAACACTTTCCACAGAGCCCAGCATATTCTCTTCAATCATACAGAAGTGTTGTCATAACCAATGGATCACATTGGCATGTCAGGTGTGGTCCATCAAGTGATGTGATGGGCATCGTCAGTTTACAGGCGGTAGTGAATGAGGTGTGTGGGTGAGGGTGAGTGGCTCTGTGTTGCAAGCCTCAACAACGGAATTGTATTGAATTAATCAGATCCAATGATTTAATGCTCATATGTCAGGGTGCAGCTCGTACTACTATATGAGGAAGCTACAGCTAGCAACGCATGAGCAAATGTCAGAGGATACTTCATTAACCTTTGCATAAATGTTTTGGCCTCTTTAGAACACTATATCTCCAGTAAGCCTTGTAAACAACTTGATAAATAACTTCTAGCATATCACGAAAATATCAAATTTTGGTTAGCACGTAGTAGCTCAAACCAGCTCTGTGTTTAACAAGAAGGACGACATTAGCAAACCCACCCATCCTCATCAATCACATTGATAGGTGTGGTTCCTGTCACACTGAGTAGGATATTTGCATGACATGTGGTCCTTTGGTGTAGCTTCGGAGGTTGTCAATGTGATATGCCACACAGGTGTGATGGCAGGTATTTGATGTAGTCTATAGTTGTACCAAGCTCAGTTCTAAGGAAAGACACAATCGCAAAGAGACCGGGAAAAGAAGAGACACCAATCACAGAGTTCAGGTTGGATTACACTTTTCAGTCTCTGATATTAGCAGTGTAACTGAGTGAAATGTTTGTATTTAAATCCCTTACAATTTAGGTAATTTTCATTGGAAAGTGCAGACACTGACTAATATTCTGAATTATGTTTTTCTGATTGAAGAGTTAACATTGTGGTGCTGTTCTCTCTCTCTCTCTCTCTCTCTATTTCTGTGTGGTCATTGGAATGTTAAAGCCCGCATTTCGTAACTGAGCTTGCACAAAAATGAACTCTTCCAACCATTCCACTGTCCTCTCTGGCTATCTGGAGCCAGTTTATACTTTAAAAACGGCCTGCTATGCAGTCAACCTCATCCTGAGTCTACCCACCAATGGCTATGTCCTGTGGCTGATACTGACCGGAGCCGGAGGGACGGTGGCCTCAGAGTTCTTCGCTCTCAACTTGGCTGTATCTGAGATCCTCTACTGCCTGTGTGCTGTCTTTGTCTTTGTCTACATACACCTCCCTATTCCCCCTATCCTAGCTCTACTTACATTCTTCAGTGGTTTTATGTTCCACGGCCGCCCCCTGTTCCAGTGCTGTATATGTTTTGAGCGCTACCTGGCAGTTGTCCACCCTGTGTTCTTCCTGAAGTACAGACCCCTGAGATACAAGGTGGGGTGTTCTGGATTGGTTTGGCTGGTTTTGATTGGGTTCTGTTTGACTTTTTTGCTTGTAAAAGACCACCAAATTGTCATATGTTATGTGTCTTTTGGCGAAGTTCTGGTCTTACTTTCATTTATGTTATTCTGCTGCCTCTCAGTTCTCAGGGCTCTGAAACAGCCTGGGCCGGGTGAAGGGGAGAGAGAGAGGGAGGGGACAAATAACATGAAGATGAGGGCGTTTAAGATCATTTTGATAATCACGGTGTCCATGATGGCAAACCACCTCCCATGGGTAGTGGTTTTACCTTTTATTGGAATATTAGATTCAGGGCAGTTTTTTTATGCCAAATATATGTGTTTCTACATCAGTGTGGTCAGTGGGTTTGTGCAACCCCTCCTCTACCTCCACAGGGCTGGGAAACTACCCTGTATCAGAGGTCTCTGAGGGAGAGTTTATATTCCCAGTTTCATCTGATACAGAGGGCCAAATGTAACCTGTTTACAACTGTTATGTGATAGCTTGTAAAGAAGTTGGTAGTTGTAGATGCGCTGGCAAAAATATGTACCTGTTTATGGTTGCAGTATTCTGGTAACCTGACCTAAAACGTTCTCCAGAAATCCTGGTCAGAGGATTCCAGTAATCAGGAGGGAATTACAAGGAAATCCAGAATTTTGCATCCCTGGGATTGATTCATTCCCTTTTATCTGGGAAGACTATTTATCAATCTTCTTGCTTGTCTTTCCCAATCCATCTTTGTGTTTGTATTTAATAGTGAGATGGGAGGATAAGACCCACATGTATTGTTTTTTTAATACTTCATCTACAATAAATGCTTGTGTTGAACTACTCATGTCTTGTACTTTTTGTAGAGCAGAATTATTTTGTTAAAAACTATTAGCAGTCTTTGCATGCACATTTGGGACTAAGATGGCTCCAGTCAGAGTAAACAGGCTATTTGCATGTCAGGTCAAGGGAAATATGATACACAACTGCAGGCAGGGGGGCAGACACTCCTCTTGTTGTTGCTCTGGTCTGTATACAAAATGGCACCCTATACCATATAAAGGGCTCTGGTCAGAAGTAATGCACTGCATTTTGAATGTGGTGCCATTGTGGACGCACATTGAATAAATCATCAGTGTGACGTAACACACAGGTGGGGCAGGGAAGGGTCGGGTAGAGCAGAGATTTGGATCAGGACCAGCGTCTGTGACAGGCACAACCGCAACACACCCCAGGGGACAGGGACGCTGCATCAATACAGGTTACCCAAACATTTTTTTTACGTTACAATTTGAATTTAAACCACAATTGAATAAAAACGTAAACTTTTGGAAAATATATTGTTAAGGATTTTATCTCCCATTAATCACATCACACGCAACTTTTATCAGTTGAATGTAGACAAAAATGTTTGACAAATGTTTGACAAAATAAAAAAAGTTTATAGGAATAAAAAATGTGCAACATATGAATAAATTCCTATGGGCAAGTCTCTGAAATATATTGAAGGATAGCCACATACAATGTGGTTTATGCAGATGCTTCTGAAACTGAGAAAAGTGACTTGGCGTGTGGGAAGAGTTTGACTTTCGGGAAATGGCATTTTAAAACATGTAGACTGATTCTAGACTACGACATGCTAAACACATTTTTAGTCCCAATCGCCATCTCCTCAAACTAAGTTACTACATACAGTATAGTCCAGTTTGTTACATTCTTTATGAAATGGGCATTTAAATTATGTGTAATTCGATGTAGTGAGCTTTGGAACTTTGGATGTATGTCCATTTTAAAGTATTCATGAAATTCTTATGACGCTGGTAATGATAATATAGATGTTTATATTTATTGAGGCCAATACGTAAAGCTTATTTAAGAGCAGTGATACTACCAAGAGCAGTGTGTAGGTTTCCTCTTTTTTCTCATGTTACTTTCTGAAAATACTAATATTAACGGACCAAGATACCAACAAATCTCAAAATTCATAGGTAGATGCAAAAATGTGATATTAGAATATTCAGATGTTGACTACAGTATTTCGTTATATACATGTATTTGTCTTTCGTGTCTTTGATAATATAGTTGGAGTAAAGGAGGTGTTTCAAGTGACAACTTGATGATCATCTTCCCTTCATGCATTTGTGTATTTCTGATCTGATCGTGTCTCTCTTCTCCCAAAACCAGGTTGTGTCCCAAATGCCACATTACAGCAGGTATTCCCAAACTGTAGGGGGTACGCCAAATAAAAATGTGATTCACATTTTTCCCCCCATTTTCAAACAGGCCATTTATATTTTCCAATGGAGCTATACATTTGGGTGAGGTGTTTTCTCCCCTGAGTAGCCTCGTTTCACTGCCGAAAATAAAATTAAACCGTCATGTGTTCAGCGAAACAACAACACAATGTCAAATACAGGTAGCCTAGTCAAATATTTAACATCCCACCACATTAACCATACTCTCTCGCGAGAATTCCACTGCAGCATCCACTGAGAGGCTCCTGCTGCCAAGGGAATGCCTGACAGCTTGAAAGACGGTTTGGACACTACAGTGAAAATTATTAACTTTGTTATATCAAAGCCCTTGAACTCTCTTGTATTTTCTGCACTACGCAATGATATGGGCAGCGAACTTGTAACGGTTTTACAACATACAGAACTGTGCTGGTAATCAAAGGGCAAAGTATTGATTCAATATTTTGAATAAAGAGACGAGCTTAAATGTTTTCTTTACTGACCGTAAGTTTCACTTGTCTGACCGCTTGCATGATGACGAGTTTCTGACACGACTGGCCTATCTGGGTGATGTTTTTTCTGGGTGATGTTTTTTTGTGCAAATGGAATAGAAAACCTGCGGAAATTATAGGCAATTAGCAAGACACCGCCAATAAATGAGTGTTTCTGCAGGGTGTGACCACAGACCACTTCTCAGTTCCTATGCTTCCTGGCTGATGTTTTGGTCACTTTTGAATGCTGGCGGTGCTTTCACTCTAGTGGTAGCATGAGACGGAGTCTACAACCCACACAAGTGGCTCAGGTAGTGCAGCTCATCCAGGATGGCACATCAATGCGAGCTGTGGCAAGAAGGTTTGCTGTGTCTGTCAGCGTAGTGTCCAGAGCATGGAGGCGCTACCAGGAGACAGGTCAGTACATCAGGAGATGTGGAGGATGCCGTAGGAGGGCAACAACCCAGCAGCAGGACCGCTACCTCCGCCTTTGTGCAAAGAGGAGCAGGAGGAGCACTGCCAGAGCCCTGCAAAATTACCTCCAGCAGGCCACAAATGTGCATGTGTCTGCTCAAACGGTCAGAAACAGACTCCATGAGGGTGGTATGAGGGCCCGACGTCCACAGGTGGGGGTTGTGCTTACAGCCCAACACTGTGCAGGACGTTTGGCATTTGCCAGAGAACACCAAGATTGGCAAATTCGCCACGTGTGCCCTGTGCTCTTCACAGATGAAAGCAGGTTCACACTGAGCACGTGACAGACGTGACAGAGTCTGGAGACGCCGTGGAGAACGTTCTGCTGCCTGCAACATCCTCCAGCATGACCGGTTTGGCGGTGGGTCAGTCATGGTGTGGGGTGGCATTTCTTTTGTGTCCTCCATGTGCTCGCCAGAGGTAGCCTGTTTGCCATTAGGTACCGAGATGAGATCCTCAGACCCCTTGTGAGACCATATGCTTTGTTGGCCCTGGGTTCCTCCTAATGTAAGACGATGCTAGACCTCATGTGGCTGGAGTGTGTCAGCAGTTCCTGCAAGAGGAAGGCATTGATGCTATGGACTGGCCCGCCCGTTTCCCAGACCTGAATCCAATTGAGCACATCTGGGACATCATGTCTCGCTCTATCCACCAATGTCACATTGCACCACAGACTGTCCAGTTGATAAATATGATTTCCATTGATAATTTTTGTGTGATTTTGTTGTCAGCACATTCAACTATGTAAAGAAAAAAGTATTTAATAAGAATATTTCATTCATTCAGATCTAGGATGTGTTATTTTAGTGTTCCCTTTATTTTTTTGAGCAGTGTATATTCAATGTGCGGGACACAATTAAGGCTATGATTAAGAAGTTGGTGCTCTTCTCTGTCTGCATTAACAAGGACAACACACAGGTCTTTCCATCATTTAATGTTTTTTTTGTGTGCAAATTAACTCAAGCTTTCGGACAATGTAAAATGTGATATATCGAAGCACCTGAGTGAGTTGGGTGCTCAATTACGCAGGTACTTTTCCGAATCGGAGGTACGTTCCCGGATGACACAAACAACTGAATTCATTATCCCGTTCATGCCCTGCCTCCAGTCCACTTACCGATATCTGAACAAGAGAGCCTCATCAAAATTGTATCAAGCAGTTCTATGAGAATTTAATTTAATCAGAAGCCACTGCCAAATTTTTGGATTGGGCTGCGCTCAGAGTATCCTGCCTTGGCAAATCGCTCTGTTAAGACACTGATGCCCTTGCAACCACGTACCTATGTGAGAGTGGATTTTTGGTCCTCTCTAGCATGAAAACTAAAACCAGACACAGACTTTGTGGAAAATTATTTAAGACTGAAACTCTCTCCAATACAACCCAACATTGCAGAGATATGTGCATCCTTTCAAGAGCAAATTTTTTGAAAAACAAAGGGGGGCTAGGGGGGCACAAGGAGTTCCCTGAAGGGAGCACGCCCTCCCATTCTGCTGATAAAAACATTATTTCGAAATATTTAACTTTCACACATTAACAAGTCCAATACAGCAAATGAAAGATAAACATCTTGTTAATCTACCCATTGTGTCCGATTTTCAAAATGTTTTACAGCGACAACACAACATATATTTATGTTAGATGACCACCAAATTCAAAAACACAGAGCGGTATTTCACAGTCATAAAAGCATAAATATAGACAAAATGAATCACTGACCTTTGATTATCTCCATCAGGTGACCCTCATATGACATCATGTTATACATGTATTGTGTGTTTTGTTCGATAATGTGCATATATATAAAAAATCTCAGTTTACATTGGCGCGTTACGTGCAGAAATGTTTTGATTCCACATCCGGTGATTTTGCAGAAATACTCACAATAAACATTGATAAAAGATGCAAGTGTTATTCACAGAATTAAAGATAAATGTATCCTCTATGCAACCGCTGTGTCAGATTTTTTTTTTAACTTTACGCCATTTTGGCGTCAACAGAAGCTACAAAAAACACTAGAGTTCTGTTTTAATTACATACATAATTCAAACAGTTTTAGAAACTTCAGAGTGTTTTCTAACCACCAGTAATAATACTATGCATATATTCCCATCTGGGAAAGAGTAGAGGCCGTTTACTCTGGGCACGCCTTTCATCCAAAAGTGAAAATACTGCCCCCTAGCCTCAACAGGTTTAAATAAGTAAATAAATATTATTACTTCTGCCCTGGTCCTATAAGAGCTCTTTGTCACTTCCCACATGCCAGCTTGTGACAAAACCTCACACTCATTCTTATGTTTAATAAATGTATCGTATAGTGTGTGTGCGGCAGGCTTACAATGATGGCAAAAAACAACACTTGAGAGAGAGCTAACCCTGGTGCTAGAGGGGGTACGCAGCTGGAGGTCAAATGTTTTACGGGGTACAGGATCATAACAAGTTTGGAAATCCCTGCCCTACAGTACATAGTACACAGGACTCTGGTCAAAAGTAGTGGACTACGTAGGGAAAAGGGTGACATTTGAGATGCATTGAACTCAACCATTCAATCCTCCATCTGTACCCAGAGGAGCAGATTCCAGAGAGGCAATGAACACTTCTGAAGGGGGATTCTTATTTCCCCTCTGTGGTCAACAACACCGGCCTTACATCTCAACCAGAGACCTTATTACTTGTGTTCCATGCAATTAACCTCATCCTGAGTTTCCCCACTAATGTCTATGTCCTTGTAACGCTCGTCGTTGGAATGAGGTGAGGACCAAAGCGTGGTAAGCGATTCTGGCAGCTCCTGACTGGCGGGCGGGTCTGGCAGCTCCTGACTGACGGGCGAATCTGGCAGCTCAGGACAGACGGGGGAATCTGGCAGCTCAGGAAAGACGGGCGAATCTGGCAGCTCAGGACAGACGGGCGGCTCTGGCAGCTCAGGACAGACGGGCGGCTCTGGCAGACGGGCGGCTCAGGCCTGGTGCGTGGAGGAGGCACTGGATAGACCGGACCGTGGAGGCGCACTGGAGATCTCGAGCACCGAGCCTGCACAACCCTACCTGGCTGAATGCTCCCCATGGAGACGCACTGGAGACCAGATGCGCTGAGCCGGCTTCATGTCACCTGGCTCAATGCCCACTCTATCCCGGCCGATACAAGGAGCTGCGATATAACGCACCGGGCTATGCCTGCGCACCGGGGACACTGTGCGCCTCACGGCATAACACGGTGCCTGCCCGGTCCACCTCTCTCCACGGTAAGCACGGGGAGTTGGCTCAGGTCTCCTACCTAACTTAGCCACACTCCCCATGTGCACCCCCCCAATAAATGTTTGGGGCTGCCTCTCGTCCCAGCCGCGCTGCCATGCTGAATCCTCATACCACCACCGCTCAGCTTTCTCCGCTTCCAGCTCTGCCTTGGGGGGGGCGGGGGGGGGGGGGGCGATATTCCCCAGCCTGTGCCCAGGGTCCTTCTCCGTCCAGAATCTCCTCCCATGTCCATGAGTCCAGAGATTTCTGCTGCTGCCTGATAACACGCTGCTTGGTCCTTGGTTGGTGGGTGATTCTGTAACGCTCGTCGTTGGAATGAGGTGAGGACCAAAGCGCAGCGAGCTGACAAGGTACAAATCTGTCGTTCTGCCCCTGAACAAGGCAGTTAACCCACTGTTCCTAGGCCGTCATTGAAAATAAGAATTTGTTCTTAAACCTGTTAGGGCAAGGTGAGACGTCTGCGTCTCACATAGCCTACAGGAAATGGAAATGCGCAACGCCAAATGCTAATAGTACTCGCTAAAACTCTAAATTAAAACACACATGCAGGGTACTCAATTAAAGCTACACTCGTTGTGAATCTAGCCAACATGTCAGATTTTTAAATGCTTTTCGGCGAAAGCATGAGAAGCTATCATATGATAGCATGCACCCCCCCCCCCCCTCGCAATACCGGAAAAAGACGTAAACAAAGGAATTAGCGTAGCCGGCGCTACACAAAATGCAGGAATAAAATATAAAACATTCATTACCTTTGACGAGCTTCTTTGTTGGTACTCCTATATGTCCCATAAACATCACAATTGGGTCTTTTTTTTAGATTAAATCCGTCCATGTATACTCAAAATGTCCATTTATGAAGCGAGTCTGATCCAGGAAAAAGCACCTTTACAAAACGCTACGTCATTTTTTTTAATTAAAAAAGTTGCCGATAAACTTTGACAAAACACTTCAAACTACTTTTGTAAGCCAACTTTAGGTATTAGTACACGTTAATAATCGATCAAATTGATCACGGGGCGATCTGTATTCAATAGCAGCAGTTCTTGAAATGAAGCTCCGTTTTCTCTCTCTCAAAAGTTCAAGATGTGCACTTGATGACAGGAAGTGCCTATTTCTCATCTGACCTAG
Source organism: Oncorhynchus kisutch (assembly GCF_002021735.2). Taxonomy (NCBI): domain Eukaryota; kingdom Metazoa; phylum Chordata; class Actinopteri; order Salmoniformes; family Salmonidae; genus Oncorhynchus; species Oncorhynchus kisutch. The sequence goes on from NC_034185.2 coordinate 51,102,272, forward strand.
GATCAACATCAAAGCAAATTACAGTACTGGCGACATCGTGTGGAAGCTGTAGGCATTGCAAGCTCCTCGCTATCTATTTTCCCTTGCCATTGACAAAACAGGCAACTGGCGGAAGGATTTCTTTTTTTTTTGTGAACAGTTTTCCTTGGGCTTTTGCTTGCTCCTCACGCTCTGTTATAGTCACAGACATGATTTAACTAGTTCCATAAACTTCAGAGTGTTTTCTATCCACACATACTAACCATATGAGCATGAGTAGCAGGACGTTGAAATTTTGCGCGATTTTTAACAAAATGTTGGAGAAAAAGTCCCGAGCTTGACTTGGTAAAAAAGGTTTTTAAAAAAAGTGCTCATCATTATATTTCTTAAACAGAGAACACTAAACAAAGGAGAACGAAACGAAACAGTTCTGTGAGGTGACATACACATAACAGAAAACAATCACCCACAAAACACAGGTGGGAAAAGGCTACCTAAGTATGATTCTCAGAGACAACGAACGACACCTGCCTCTGATTGAGAACCATACCAGGCCAAACACAAAACCACAACATAGACTAAGAACATAGACTACCCACCCAACGTGACAGTCCTGTGGCTGACAGTGACCGGAACCGGAGGAATGATGGCTTCAGAGTTCTGCACTCTCAACCTGACCATGTCTGAAGTGATTGTCTGCCTGTTTGACATATTTTCTTTTAGTTATTTCTTCCCATCTGTTTATATTTGGACTGCTGTGCAAATTTACTCAGGTTTCTTGATTGCTGCTCTGCCCCTTTTCCAGTGCTGTGTCTGTGTGGAGCGCTACCTGGCAGTCATCCAACCTGTGGTCTACCTAAAGGACAGACCCTTCAGATACAGGGTCAGAATACCTGGTTTAGTCTGGTTGGTTGTGATCAGGTTCGGTTTGGACATATTTTTCATAGGTTTGTTTGCTCCCTACTTTAGACTGACCATGAGCGCTGACATCGTGATTTTATTAGTGATGTCATTCTGCTGCCTCTCAGTTCTCTGAAATGCCCCGAGCATGGGGAAGGGGAGAGGAAAGGGACAAACAACATGAAGGTAATATAATATTCATTCTTAAAGCTATGGTGAACTACCTCCCAATGCTAATAGTAGCAGCTCATTACAGGAAATTGGGAACCAGATTACATCAGGCTTTGATTGTGTCTCTCATCATTGCTGTGGTGACTGGGTTTGTGCAGCTCATCCACTACCTCCAAAGGGCTGGGAAACTGCCCTGTATCGTAATGCTCACTACTTTCAGTGACTAAGCTACTATAAATCCGTCATATACTGTGGAAGGACGCATTCAGTTATGTAACAGTTGACGACTAGAGAGATCTGACAAAAGTTCAAGAAGTTTTCAACTTTATGCAAACGACCAGTGATGCGACTGCTCAATAGCCAATTAGAGAAGGGAGGGTCTCGCTAGATAGCTTTGACACTGTGCTGGATAGGCTAACAACCAACATGTTGTTTTACATGCTTTTCAGATGATTAACCGCTGAAGGGAGGCTTTGGCAACAAGGTGGCTGAAGGTAGTGTGAGTGTCCTATTATATGTCACTGCTCTGAGGTATGGCATCGACAATATATTTAGTTTGACTTAATCTTATTTCTGTCATACATCATTTTCAATGTTAAACTATGCTTATGTGTAATGTACAAATAATGTACAAATAATGTTATAAAACGTTGATATTTAGTGGATATAATGAGATAATGTTATTGACTTCAGTTTATAATCAATAAGATAGTCCTGTTGACATTAAATTAAATTGTTATCACATGTATTGTGATGTTATATGAGTATCTTAGGAATGGCTAACATCCACAGACTTTACAATTGGCTACAAATTGTATTTCTGTAAGCAGGAGGAGACTGAGCAAGTTTCTGGATCTTCTAGACCACTATCACTGTTAAATGTAGATCTCAAAATCCTTTAAAACTGCAGCTAGATTGTAAACTGCTTGTAAATGCTGACCAAACAAGGTTAATCCAACAGAGGAAAGGACCAGAAAAATAAATATCTAATTTTTCATAGAATTGAAGCATCTACGGATTAAAATGTATCTGTTTTACATTTAAAAAATACTTTAAATAAGTGACATATTTGACCTGACCTGATCAGGAATAACTCAGGGCCATATCCTTTCCTAACACGTTCCACACGACACGTTCTCTTCAGTCATATTAAAGTGTTGTCATAAGCAATGGATCACATTTGCATGTCAGGTGTGGTTCATCAAGTGAGCGGAAGGGCAGCATCAGTTTACAGACTGGAGCACTGAGGTGTGTGGTTGAGGATGAGTGGTTCTGTGTTGTTTTCCTCAAAGATTAACTTGTATTTAATCAAATTAATCAGATCCAATGAGTTCCACCAGTACTTATATAATTGATGTGAGGAGGCTACAGCTAACAAAGACTGAGAAAATGTCAGAGGACACTACATTAAACTTTGCATACACATTTTGTTCTCTTTAGTAAGAACATACTACATTATTTTTGACTCGCATGTAGTACCACCAACCAGCTCGGTGTTTAACAAATAGGCCTACAGTTTCAATTCCTATAAATCTTCATCAATCACGTTGGTAGGTGTGGTTCCTGTCAAACGGAGAAGGATATCTGCATGGCATGTGGTCCTTGGGTGTATCTACAGAGGTTGGCAATGTGATATGCCACACAGGTGTGAAGGCAGGTATTTGATTTAGCCTATAGATGTACCTAGCTACGTTCTAAGGAGACACATAATCACAAAATGACCGGGAAGAGAGGCCGCCCCCAATCACAGAGGTCAGGTTTCAGTCTCTGATATTTTCAATGTAACAGAGTGACATGTTTGTATTGAAATTCCTTTCAATTCAATGTGTGCTATTTTCAACGGAAAGTGCAGACATTGATATTCTGAATGATGTTTTTGATAGGAAGAGTTCAAATGAAGGTGTTTGGTATTGTTACCTCTATCTCTCAATTCAATTCATTTCAAGGGTTTATTGGCATAGGAAGCAGATGTTAACATAGCCAAAGCAAGTGAAGTAGATAATAAACAAAAATTAAATAAACAATAAAAATGTACAGTAAACATTACTCACAGAAGTTTCAAAAGAATAAAGACATTTGAAATGTCATTATGTCTATATACAGTGTTGTAACGATGTGCAAATAGTTAAAGTACAAAGGGAAAATCAATAAATGTATATACACTGCTCAAAAAAATAAAGGGAACACTAAAATAACACATCCTAGATCTGAATGAATGAAATATTCTTATTAAATACTTTTTTATTTACATAGTTGAATGTGCTGACAAGAAAATCACGCAAACATGATCAATGGAAATCAAATGTATCAACCCATGGAGGTCTGGATTTGGGGTGACACTCAAAATTAAAGTGGAAAACCACACTACAGGCTGATCCAACTTTGATGTAATGTCCTTAAAACAAGTCAAAATGAGGCTCAGTAGTGTGTGTGGCCTCCACGTGCCTGTATGACCTCCATACAACGCCTGGGCATGCTCCTGATGAGGTGGCGGATGGTCTCCTGAGGGATCTCCTCCCAGACCTGGACTAAAGCATCCGCCAACTCCTGGACAGTCTGTGGTGCAACGTGGCGTTGGTGGATGGAGCGAGACATGATGTCCCAGATGTGCTCAATTGGATTCAGGTCTGGGGAACGGGCGGGCCAGTCCATAGCATCAATGCCTTCCTCTTGCAGGAACTGCTGACACACTCCAGCCACATGAAGTCTAGCATTGTCTTACATTAGGAGGAACCCAGGGCCAACCGCACCAGCATATGGTCTCACAAGGGGTCTGAGGATCTCATCTCGGTACCTAATGGCAGTCAGTCTACCTCTGGTGAGCACATGGGGGGCTGTGCGGCCCCCCAAAAGAAATGCCACCCCACACCATGACTGACCCACCGCCAAACCAGTCATGCTGGAGGATGTTGCAGGCAGCAGAACGTTCTCCACGGCATCTCCAGACTCTGTCACGTCTGTCACGTGCTCAGTGTGAACCTGCTTTCATCTGTGAAGAGCACAGGGCGCCAGTGGCGAATTTGCCAATCTTGGTGTTCTCTGGCAAATGCCAAACGTCCTGCACGGTGTTGGGCTGTAAGCACAACCCCCACCTGTGGGCCCTCATACCACCCTCATGGAGTCTGTTTCTGACCGTTTGAGCAGACACATGCACATTTGTGGCCTGCTGGAGGTAATTTTGCAGGGCTCTGGCAGTGCTCCTCCTGCCCCTCTTTGCACAAAGGCGGAGGTAGCGGTCCTGCTGCTGGGTTGTTGCCCTCCTACGGCCTCCTCCACGTCTCCTGATGTACTGGCCTGTCTCCTGGTAGCGCCTCCATGCTCTGGACACTACGCTGACAGACACTGCAAACCTTCTTGCCACAGCTCGCATTGATGTTCCATCCTGGATGAGCTGCACTACCTGAGCCACTTGTGTGGGTTGTAGACTCCGTCTCATGCTACCACTAGAGTGAAAGCACCGCCAGCATTCAAAAGTGACCAAAAGATCAGCCAGGAAGCATAGGAACCGAGAAGTGGTCTGTGGTCACCCCCTGCAGAACCACTCCTTTATTGGGGGTGTCTTGCTAATTGCCTATAATTTCCACCTGTTGCCTATTCCATTTGCACAACAGCATGTGACATTTATTGTGAATCAGTGTTGCTTCCTAAGTGGACAGTTTGATTTCACAGAAGTGTGATTGACTTGGAGTTACATTGTGTTGTTTAAATGTTCCCTTAATTTTTTTGAGCAGTGTAGTTGTGGAGAGTCCCTGTAATCCTACATTCAGATCATTCAGGCGAGAAAAAACATCACCCAGATAGGCCAGTCGTGTCAGAAACTCGTCATCATGCAAGCGATCAGACAAGTGAAACTTACGGTCAGTAAAGAAAACATTTAAGCTCGTCTCTTTATTCAAAATATTGCATCAATAGTTTGCCCTTTGATTACCAGCACAGTTCTGTATGTTGTAAAAGCGTTACAAGTTCGCTGCCCATATCATTGCGTAGTGCAGAAAATACAAGAGAGTTCAAGGGCTTTGCTATAACAAAGTTAATCATTTTCACTGTAGTGTCCAATTCGTCTTTCAAGCTGTCAGGCATTCCGTTGGCAGCAAGAGCCTCTCAGTAGATGCTGCAGTGGAATTCTCGCGAGAGAGTATGGTTAATGTGATTGGATGTTAATTATTTAGGCTACCTGTATTTGACATTGTGTTGTTTCGCTGAACACATGACGGTTTAATTTGATTTTTGGCAGTGAAACGAGGCTACTCAGGAGAGAGAAAAAAACTCACCCAAATGTATAGCTCCGATGGAAAATATAAATGGCCTGTTTGAAAATGGGGGGAAAAATGCGAATCACATTTTTATTTGGCGTACCCCCGACAGTTTGGGAATACCTGCTGTAGTGTGGCATTTGGGACACAACCTGGTTTTGGGAGGAGATAGACACGATCAGATCAGAAACACACAAATGCATTAGGAGAAGATGATCATCAAGTTGTCACTTGAAACACCTCCTTTAATCCAACTATATTATCAAAGACACGAAAGACAGTGTGGCAAAAAAGTATTTAGTCAGCCACCAAGTTCTCCCACGTAAAAAGATGAGAGAGGCCTGTAATTTCCATCATCCATTCAACTATGACAGACAAAATGAGAAAAAAATCCAGAAAATCACATTGTAGGATTTTTAATGAATTTATTTGCAAATTATCCTTTGTTAGCAATGACAGAGGTCAAACGTTTTCTGTAAGTCTTCACAAGGTTTTCACACACTGTTGCTGGTATTTTGGCCCATTCCTCCATGCAGATCTCCTCTAGAGCAGTGATGTTTTGGGGCTGTTGCTGGGCAACACAGACTTTCAACTCCCTCCAAATATTTTCTATGGGGTTGAGATCTGGAGACTGGCTAGGCCACTCCAGGACCTTGAAATGCTTCTTACGAAGCCACTCCTTTGTTGCCCGGGCGGTGTGTTTGGGATCATTGTCATGCTGAAAGACCCAGCCATGTTTCATCTTCAATGCCCTTGCTGATGGAAGGAGGTTTTCACTCAAAATCTCACGATACATGGCCCCATTCGTCCTGGTCCCTTTGCAGAAAAACAGCCCCAAATCATGATGTTTCCTGTTTTACCAAACAGTTCTATTTTGGTTTCATGTGACCATATGACATTCTCCCAATCATCTTCTGGATCATCCAAATGCTCTCTAGCAAACTTCAGACGGGCCTGGACATGTACTGGCTTAAGCAGGGGGACACGTCTGGCACTGCAGCATTTGAGTCCCTGGCGGCGTAGTGTGTTACTGATGGTAGGCTTTGTTACTTTGGTCCCAGCTCTCTGCAGGTCATTCACTAGGTCCCCCGTGTGGTTCTGGGATTTTTGCTCACCGTTCTTGTTATCATTTTGACCCCATAGGGTGAGATCTTGCGTGGAGCCCCAGATCGAGGGAGATTGTCAGTGGTCTTGTATGTCTTCCATTTCCTAATAATTGCTCCCAGTTGATTTCTTCAAACCAAGCTGCTTACCTATTGCAGATTCAGTCTTCCCAGCCTGGTGCAGGTCAACAATTTTGTTTCTGGTGTCCTTTGACAGCTATTTGGTCTTGGCCATAGTGGAGTTTGGAGTGTGAGGTTGTGGACAGGTGTCTTTTATACTGATAACAAGTTCAAACAGGTGCCATTAATACAGGTAACAAGTGGAGGACAGAGGAGCCTCTTAAAGAAGAAGTTACAGGTCTGTGAGAGCCAGAAATCTTGCTTGTTTGTAGGTGACCAAATACTTATTTTCCACCATAATTTGCAAATAAATTCATAAAAAATCCTACAATGTGATTTTCTGGATTTTTTTCTCATTTCATCTGTCATAGTTGAAGTGTACCTATGATGAAAATTACAGGCCTCTCTCATATTTTTAAGTGGGAGAACTTGCACAATTGGTGGCTGACTAAATACTTTTTTGCCCCACTCTATATAATGAAATACTGTAGTCAACATCTGAATATTCCAATATATGCATTCTACCTATTTTGGTCCGTTAATATTAGTATTTTCAGAAAGTAAGATGAGAAAAAAGAAGAAACCTACACACTGCTCTTGGTAGTATCACTGCTCTTACATAAGCTTTACGTATTGGCCTCAATAAATATAAAAGTCTATATTCATCATTACCAGCGTCATAAGAATTTCATGAATACTTTAAAATGGACCTACATCCAAAGTTCCAAAGCTCACTACATCGAATTACACATAATTTAAATGACCATTTCATAAAGAATGTAACAAACTGGACTATACTGTATGTAGTAACTTAGTTTGAAGAGATGATGATTGGGTCTAAAAATGTGTTTAGCATTCGTAGTCTAGATTCAGTCTACATGTTTTAAAATGCCATTTCTCGAAAGTCAAACTCTTCCCACATGCCAAGTCACTTTTCTTAGTTTCAGAAGCATCTGCATAAACCACATTGTATGTGGCTATCCTTCAATATATTTCAGAGACTTTATTCATATGTTGTACATTTTTTATTCCTACAAACCTTTTTTGGAAAAAATTGTCAAAAAAGAATTCTTTAGCATTTTACAGATAGAAAGAAGAAAAATGTATTAATCCACAATCTGCTCTGAGTATTTCCAGTCCTGGAGTATCAAAATGAAACCAAAATTTTAAATCTAGTGTCCAGAAAAGTATTACATTTTTGTCTACATTCAACTGATAAAAGTTGCGTGTGATGTGATTAATGGGAGATAAAATCCTTAACAATATATTTTCCAAAGGTTTACGTTTTTATTCAATTGTGGTCTAAATTCAAATTGTACCGTAAAAACAAATTTTTGGGTAACCTGTATTTATGCAGCGTCCCTGTCCCCTGGGGTGTGTTGTGGTTGTGCCTGTCACAGACGCTGGACCTGAACCAAATCTCTGCTCTACCTGACCCTTCCCTGCCCCACCTGTGTGTTACGTCACACTGATGATTTATTCAATGTGCGTCCACAATGGCACCACATTCACAATGCAGTGCATTACAGCATTGCAGTGCATTACTTCTGACCAGAGCCCTTTATATGGTATAGGGTGCCATTTTGTATACAGACCAGAGCAACAACAAGAGGAGTGTCTGCCCCCCTGCCTGCAGTTGTGTATCATATTTCCCTTGACCTGACATGCAAATAACCTGTTTACTCTGACTGGACTCAAACCCATCTTAGTCCCAAATGTGCATGCAAAAAGTAAAAGACGAGTAGTTTAACACAAGCATTTATTGAATATGAAGTATTAAAAAAAACAATACATGTGGGTCTTATCCTCCCATCTCACTATTAAATACAAACACAAAGATGCATTGTGAAAGACAAGCAAGAAGATTGATAAATAGTCTTCCCAGACAAAATTCTGGATTTCCATGTAATTCCCTCCTTATTTCTGGAGAACGTTTTAGGTCAGGTTACCAGAACACTGCAACCCTAAACACGTACATATTTTTGCCAGCGCATCTACAACTACCAACTTCTTTACAAGCTATCACATAACAGTTGTAAACAGGTTACATTTGGCGCTCTGTATCAGATGAAACCGGGAATATAAACTCTCCCACAGAGACCTCAGTTTCCCAGCCCTGTGGAGGTAGAGGAGGGGTTGCACAAACCCACTGACCACACTGATGTAGAAACACACATATTTGGCATAAAAAAACTGCCCTGAATCTAATATTCCAATAAAAGGTAAAACCACTACCCATGGGAGGTGGTTTGCCATCATGGACACCGTGATTATCAAAATGATCTTAAACGCCCTCATCTTCATGTTATTTGTCCCCTCCCTCTCTCTCTCCCCTTCACCCGGCCCAGGCTGTTTCAGAGCCCTGAGAACTGAGAGGCAGCAGAATAACATAAATGAAAGTAAGACCAGAACTTCGCCGAAAGACACATAACATATGACAATTTGGTGGTCTTTTACAAGCAAAAAAGTCAAACAGAACCCAATCAAAACCAGCCAAACCAGTCCAGAACACCACACCTTGTATCTCAGGGGTCTGTACTTCAGGAAGAACACAGGGTGGACAACTGCCAGGTAGCGCTCAAAACATATACAGCACTGGAACAGGGGGCGGCCGTGGTATATAAAACCACTGAAGAATGTAAGTAGAGCTAGGATAGGAGGAATAGGGAGGTGTATGTAGACAAAGACAAAGACAGCACACAGGCTGTAGAGTATCTCAGATACAGCCAAGTTGAGAGTGAAGAACTCTGAGGCCACCGTCCCTCCGGCTCCGGTCAATATCAACCACAGCACATAGCCATTGGTGGGTAGACTCAGGATGATGTTGACTGCATAGCAGGCCGTTTTTAAAGTATAAGCTGTCTCCAGATAGCCAGAGAGGACAGTGGAATGGTTGGAAGAGTTCATTTTTGTGCAAGCTCAGTTACGAAATGCGGGCTTTAACATTCCAATGACCACACAGAAATAGAGAGAGAGAGAGAGAGAGAGAGAGAGACAACAACACCACAATGTTAACTCTTCAATCAGAAAAACAACATTCAGAATATTAGTCAGTGTCTGCACTTTCCAATGAAAATTACCTAAATTTTAAGGGATTTAAATACAAACATTTCACTCGGTTACACTGCTAATTTCACAGCCTGAAAAGTGTCATCCAACCTGAACTCTGTGATTGGTGTCTCTTCTCTTCCCGGTCTCTTTGCGATTGTGTCTCTCCTTAGAACTGAGCTTGGTACAACTATAGACTACATCAAATACCTGCCATCACACCTGTGTGGCATATCACATTGACAACCCCCGAAGCTACACCAAAGGACCACATGTCATGCAAATATCCTACTCAGTGTGACAGGAACCACACCTATAAATGTGATTAATGCGGATGTGTGGGTGTTGCTAATGTAGTCCTACTTGTTAAACACAGAGCTGGTTTGAGCTACTACGTAATAACCAAAATTAGATATTTTCGTGATATGCTAGAAGTTATTTATCAAGTTGTTTACAAGGTTTACTGGAGATACAGTTTTCTAAAGAGGCCAAAACATTTATGCAAAGGTTAATGAAGTATCCTCTGACATTTGCTCATTCGTTGTTAGCTGTAGCTTCCTCATATAGTAGTACGAGCTGCACCCTGACATATGAGCATTAAATCATTGGATCTGATTAATTCAATACAATTCCGTTGTTGAGGCTTGCAACACAGAGCCACTCACCCTCACCCACACACCTCATTCACTACTGCCTGTAAAGTGACGATGCCCATCACATCACTTGATGGACCACACCTGACATGCCAATGTGATCCATTGGTTATGACAACACTTCTGTATGATTGAAGAGAATATGCTGGGCTCTGTGGAAAGTGTTATGGATGGATGGGGCTCTGAGTTATTCTTTACCAGGTCAGGTCAAATGTGTCACTTATTTAGACATATGTGTTTACTCAGCTTGAGTGTCACGACTTCTGCAGAAGTTCCTCTCCTTGTTCGGGCGGTGTTCGGCGGTCTACGTCACCGATCTTCTAGCCATCGCTGATCCATTTTTCATGTTCCATTTGTTTTTTCTTGTTTTCACACTCACCTGGTTTCAATTCCCTAATTACATGCTGTATATTTTCCCTCTGTGTCCCCAATGTCCTTGTCGGGACATTGGGGTTTTGTACCCATGTATTTGTTGTTTTATATGCCGTTAGTTTTATATATTAAACTGCTCCGGCTATTCACCAAGTTCTGCTCTCCTGCGTTTCCCCTGGCACTGGGCCTTCCCTGGTTGGCTCGTCATGACCTCATCATTTCATGGCAACAGAGGGCTCTCATGAGGTGGTCGTAAGAGTGCTCAGGGAGGTGTGTAGGGATTTCCGTTGGTGCTACTACAGTGGAAAGTCCAGACCATTTCTCCACTGTGCGCATCCCCTCCGAATATGCTGATTTGGCTCTAGCCTTCTGTAAAAATAAGGCTACTCAATTTCCACCCCATCTACGAGGGGATTGTGCGATAAATCTCCTGGTAGACGCTGCACTTCCCAGGAGTCAACGTGTATCCCCTGTCGCAAGCGGAGACGGTGGCTATGAAGACATTTGTCTCAGAATCCCTGCGTCAGGGGTACATTCGGTCCTCCACTTCACCCGTCTCCTCGAGTTTCTATTTTGTGAAAAAGAAGGAGGGAGGTCGGCGCCCTTGCATTGATTATCAATGTCTCAATAAAATCACGGTGAGGTACAGTTACCCGCTACCTCTTTGAATCAATGCTTCGTCACAAAACTGGATCTCAGGAGCGCATACCACCTGGTGCGTATCTGGGAGGGAGAAGAGTGGAAGACAGCGTTTAGTACCACCTCAGGGCATTATGAGTACCTCGTCATGCCGTACGGGTTGATGAATGCTCCATCAGTCTTCCAATCCTTTATAGACAAGATTTTCAGGGATCTGCACGGGCAGGGTGTAGTAGTGTATATCGATGACATTCTGATATACTCCGCTACACGCGTCGAGCATGTGTCTTTGGTGCGCAGGGTACTTGGACGGCTGTTGGAGCATGATCTGTACGTCAAGGCTGAGAAATGCCTGTTCTTTCAGCAAGCTTTGAGGTGGACAGGGCTTTTGGGCAACTAGGGGCTATGTTTACCTCGTCGCCCGTGCTGGCCCATCCGGATCCCTCTTTGGCGTTCATAGTGGAGGTGGAAGCGTCCGAGGCTGGGATAGGAGCGATGCTCTCTCAGCTCTCGGGTACGCCACCGAAGCTCCGCCCCTGTGCCTTCTCGAAGAAGCTCAGCCCGGCGGAGAAATAATATGACGTGGGGGACCGGGAGCTGTTGGCTGCCTTCAAGGCATTGAAGGAATGGAGACATTGGCTTAAGGGGGCTAAACACCCTTTTATCATCAAGTCTGACAACCGCAATCTGGAGTACATCCGGGCAGCGAGGAGACTGATTCCCCGCCAGGCAAGGTGGGCCATGTTTTTCACCCATTTTGTTTTCACCCTTTCGTACAGACCAGGATTCCCAGAACGTTAAGGCAGACACACTGTCCCGGCAGTATGACACAGAGGAGCGACCCATGGATCCCACTCCCATACTCCCCGCCTCTTGCTTGGTGTCGCAGGTAGTGTGGGAGCTGGACGTGGACATTGAGCGGGCGTCACATGCAGAGCCCACTCCCCCTCAGTGTCCAGCTTGGCGTCTGTACGTTCCGTCTGCTGTCGGCTGTTCCGAACGGCTGATCTATTGGGCCCACACGTCACCCTCCTCTGGTCATCCTGGGATCGGTCGGACGGTGCGCTGTCTTAGTGGGAAGTACTGGTGGCCCACTTTGGCTAAGGATGTGAGGGTTTATGTTTCCTCCTGCTCGGTGTGCTCCCAGTGTACGGCTCCTAGGCACCTGCCCAGAAGTAAGTTACAACCTTACCTGTTCCACAGCGGCCGTGGTCACACCTGTCGGTGGATTTCATAACCGATCTTCCCCCGTCACAGGGTAACATCACGATTCTGGTCGTTGTGGATAATTTCTCTTAAGTCCTGTCGACTCCTCCCTTTGCCCGGTCTCCCTACGGCCCTATAGACTGCGGAGGTCCTGTTTACTCACGTCTTCCGGCACTATGGGGTGCCTGAGGATCTAGTGTCTGATCGGGGTCCCCAGTTCGCGTCGAGGGTCTGGAGGGCTTTCACCCCGAGAGTAACGGGCAGGTGGAGAGAGTTAACCAGGATGTAGGTAGGTTTCTGAGATCTTATTGCCAGGACCGGCCAGGGTAGAGGGCAGCGTTCGTGCCCTGGGCAGAGATGGCCCAGAACTCACTCCTCCACTAACCTCTCTCCCTTCGAGTGTGTATTGGGGTATCAGCCGGTTCTGGCTCCTTGGCATCAGAGTCAGACCGAAGCTCCTGCGGTGGAAGACTGGTTCCGGCACGTGGAGGAAACATGGGATGCCGCCCATGTCCATCTTCAGCGCACTGTGCTGCGCCAGAAAGTTGGCGCAGACCGTCACCACAGTGAGGCCCCGGTGTTTGCACCGGGGGACCGGGTCTGGCTCTGGCTCTCGACCCAAAACCTGCCCTTCCACCTGCCCTGTCGGAAGTTGGGTCCGCGGTTCGTGGGGCCATTTAAAGTCCTGAGGAGAGTGAACGAGGTATGTTATAGGTTACAGCTTCCCCCCCGATTACCGGATTAACCCCTCGTTCCATGTGTCTCTCCTCAGGCCGGTGGTGGCTGGCCCGCTCCAGGAATCTAAGGTGCGCGGGAGGTTCCTCCGGCCCCCCCGACATCGAGGGGGCCTCGACGTACTCCCGTTCGATCCATCCTGGATTCGAGACGTCTGGCGAGGGGCCTTCAGTACCTCCTGGACTGGGAGGGGTACGGTCCGGAGGAGAGATTCTGGGTTCCGAAGGAAGTCGTGTAGGACACTTCTATGCTGCAGGTTTTCCACCTTCTCTGTCCGGATTTCCCTGCACCTCGCCCTCCGGGTCGTCCCTTCCAGCACTGCTGGAGCCGCATGTCAAGGGGGGGGGGGTACTTTCACAACTTCTGCCAAAGTCGGTTCCTCTCCTTGTTCGGGCGGTGTTCGGTAGTTGACCTCACCGGTCTTCTATCCATCGCCGATCCATTTTTCAAGTTCCATTTGTACTTTCTTGTTTTCACACTCACCTGGTTTCAATTCCCTTAATTACATGTTGTATATTTTCCCTCTGTTTCCCCCATATCCGTGTCAGGAATTGTCTATTGTAAGTTCTTGTGCTATGTGTTACTGGTGCGCTACGGGTTTTGCACCCATGTGTTTGTTGTTTTATATATTAAACTACTCTGGCTATTCACCAACCGCCCTCCTGCGTTTGACTTCCCTGCCACGAGTTACGCACCCCTTACATTAAGCCTTTATTAGAAATAAGAAAAATAGAGGGAAAATCTACAGTAATAATTCTAGTGATACTATTGTCATCAGCAATACAACCAAAAATAGATGGAGCACCGAAAGGCCCATGGGAGAGAGAGTCTATGGGGAGATGAGGCGGAAGTACTGGATACTTGGAGGACGAGGAGCCATTCGTAAGCACCAATACACCTGCATGGAATGTCAGAGATGGCGGGCCAGAGCCACTGTGCCCAAACTGGCAGATTTACTCCCTGCTCGCTGGCGCCTCCTCAAACCACCCTTCTGGTCAACAGGAGTCTATTGCTTTGGCCCCTTGACGATCAAGCTAGGTCATTGAGTGGAAAAGCGCTGGGGCATTCTATTCAAGTGTTTGACAACTAGATGTGTCCACCTGGACCTACTGGAGAGTTTGGATACTGAAGCCTTCCTCATGGCCCTACGACGGTTTATCTCCCGACGGGGGAAACCCTACGAGATCCTGGCTGACAGAGGCACAAACTTCAAGGTAGGAGAAGCTAGGTTGGAGGAAGCCTTCCAACCCAGCCTCCAGGATCAGCTGATGGACCAACAAATGTCATTCAAATTTAACCCTCCAGGAGCTCCTCATTTTGGAGGAACATGGGAGCGAGAGATCAAATCTGTAAAGACGGCTTTACGAGTCGTACTGGGGGACCAAACTGTCACTGAAACTGTCTTGAGGACCGTCTTGATAAAGGTGGAAGGGATACTGAACTCTAAGAGAAATGGCCAGCCTGGAAACTGGCCAAGTAGTAATGATGGTGGACCCTCAGCTGCCTCGAGCCTCCTGGCCGGTGGGCCTTATCATTAAGACCATGCCTGGGACAGATGGTCGTGTTAGATCAGTGGAGATCCAGGTGAAGAACTGGACATATATCTGGCCAGTTGCCCGACTAATTCCTTTCCCTGAAATGGCTGAGGATGATGGGGAGCAGTGAGCCTTTTTTTGAGGATCGTGGAATTTAACACATTTCCGGGGTGGCTGTATAAAAAAGCCCATGGAGTTGGTGGAATAATCCTTTAATTCATTGCCACTTACTCAGCTGGGCCAGGGGCGCTTTAACTAGGTCAGGTGGAAATGTCCGACAGATGTCAACTCCATAAAAGGAGGAAATTGCCATCGCCTGATCTCACTGCTTTCTTTTCCTTAACTCCGTCTGATCCAGAAGTTCTGTGCGTCCATGAATCCACACTACTCAGTAAATATACCACTTTATGGTTAAAATAATTCCTGCCTCAGTCTCATCCATTCCTCTGTCACCTGACCCATGACCACCTGTTCACCCTCACTGTCAGTCATCCTACCTGTCCAGCTACCAACACAGATTCCACTAATCTTTCAGTGATAGTTGGCTTCTAAACGAGTTGGAAAAAGTGGGTTTGGTGTCAGAATGATATCTAATTGACTGATGGACGCTGACTTGCTGGCTGACTTTTGTACATTTGCAATATGTTTAAACAGTGATGAACCATCACCAAAATGACAATCTGAAATCAACACCAAAAATGGCATCACCATAGTCTCTAGGCCGTGCCGAGTTCAACGAGACACCCCTCTTAACTGTAGCTCGCACTGATGGCAGCAACCATGAAAAATCGTAGGCCCAATGTGAAGCCTGTCCCTAAATTTCAGGTGCTTTTGGGGGACAGCGGCGGAACCGTTAAGGTTAGATGGACAATTCAACCACAGGTATGTTCCTAAGGTCCTCCCGATCTGTGCAAGCCTAACCTTGATGATGTGGCATTAACCCTTAACAGTGAAAACACAGATTACAACAGATTACAATGACATCTCTCCCCATAGGAATACATTGACTGCTTCCCTAAATTCAACCTGAAGCCTATGTGGGTTATGACAGCCTTATGAACCTATCTTCGATGATAATTCATAAGGCCACTATGAGGTCTACCTTTATCAATTCTAAGCTTCTTGGAGCAACCAGAAGCTGTTAAAATCACCCTAAAAGTGTTTTGCCATACCCAACCTGCAGTTTGTAAGAAAAAGTGCATCCAACCCTGTGTAAATTAGTCAGTTCTTAACGTAAAGACTTTAAACTCAGGATTCTGTAAAAGCCTACCCCATTGAGGATGTGTTCACTTTCAGCTTCCTGTGACAACCGGACGTGCCTTAAATTGGGGTCATAGGGGCTGTTTCGAAGGGTTAAAAAAGTCACATCTTACCAAAACTTCATGTGTGTGATTAGGCAACCCTCATGAACTGTAAATAAGTCATTTCTCCCATCAGATTTCCAAGAAAAACTCACACACACACACAGCAAGGATGGAGTGACACAGTGTGGAGCTTAGAGACACACAGAGCCTGCAATAGTTACCTTTGTTCGAACTTTCAAAGAACCGTCAGACCTAGAGCTCTGAAACTTTGGTAACCTGTTCTAGAGCTCAAGTCGATAGTGCACGGTGAGTTATGTGGCTCTAGAAGGTTCTCAGACTGAGAAACAGCCTTGTATATTTGCAATAACTTCAAATCATTTTGACCATTACGACAATGACAACATTTAGAAAAGTCCCAGAGTTGCAAGACTTGGTGCATTGAAACCGCCTCGGCCCATAGAGACGGACCCCTACGTTTCTGTCCAATAGCTAATTCAAGGACCCCGTAGCAATGCCCAGATAATGTGGATTTTCAGCACCAATTAAGGTCGCTGCTCGGGCTCCAAATGAGCTATCAAGCTGAAACTTGGGATTCGGGGTTGCCTCAGCTAGGCCTACACATAATGTCAGAACTGGACCCGCAGCTAGAACGTAACTATGTTTTTATTATGGTTTAAACAGAAGGCGCTATGAATTTTGGGCCTGCTCTGAAATATGTGATAGTTGGCCTCTAAACGAGTTGGAAAAGGTGGGTGTGGTGTAAGTTTATCAGTTTGGTGTCAGAATGATATCTAATTGACTGATGGATGGTGACTTGCTGGCTGACTTTTATCCATTTGCAATATGTTTAAACAGTAATATACCATCACCAAAGAGCGATGGATGAACCAGAATCACTATCGGGCCAGTCAATTTAGCATTTCTGCAGTATTTTTGAACATGTCAAATTCGTGATGGTAAATGCCCATTGAAACATATTGCAAATGAACAGTACATTTGCAATATGATTCAACAGTGAAAAAACATCACCAAATGGACATGATGAAATCAACACAATGAGCGATGGAAAGGAAGAACTATCACTGCCCGGCCATCCCAAGATCATCGGGCCAGTCAATTCTGCATTTCTGCAGTATTTTTGAGCATGTCAAATTCATGATGGTAAATGCCCCTTGAAACATATTGCAAATGGACAGCCGTGTGCCTGGTGATTGGAATGGGTTAACTGGAGCACATTTAAAAAAAATGTTTAATGCCTTTAGGGGGGTGCAAGAGGTCTACGTTTGGGTAAGGAACACCCCCCCCCCCCCCCCCCCACCCGTGCCCATCCAATAGGGGGCGCACCTGGTAATTTTGGAAGTTTTTCAAAAAGTCGTTAAAAATTAACAGATTCCCACTTCTCCCCCATCATACATAACTAACAGGCCATCTAGGTTGATTCGTGGCATAACATAGTGCTATATATATATATATAGTGCTATATATATATATATATATATATATATAGCACTATATATATATAGCACTATATATATATATATATATATAGCACTATATATATAGCACTATGTTATGCCACGAATCAACCTAGATGGCCTGTTAGTTATGTATGATGATAGTGCTATATATATATATATATATATATATATATATATATATAGCACTATATATATATAGCACTATGTTATGCCACGAATCAACCTAGATGGCCTGTGTGCATTTGGCCTATGTGCATTTGCAATATGAACATTTACTATGGAACAGGCTCACCATCTATTGGATTGTTGCTGTGTTACACTTGGCATTTGCCATATGACATTTGCCATAAGCTTTGAATGAAATGCCGTCCATTTGAGTGATATTGTACACCATGTATAGGTTTCGTACGGTGCCAATATGTTCCCATTCATTTTTTTCAATTTCAGGGGGGTCTTCCCTTACATACATAATTTTCAACATGAAAACTTGTCAAAGTACAAAAAGATATACTTTTGTGACAGATTATGTAGGAATAGCGTTTTGGAAAGGAGATAAGTAGAAGCTATAATAAAATAATAAACATGAAATTGCTTAAACTTTTAGAAAGTTAATAATTGTTCCTGTTGACCTTTTCAATTAAATTATTATAAAATTATTATAAAACGATTAACCAACTGGTTACTCCAGTCAATCGCAACATAGTCTACAGTCAATCACGGATTACAAAAAGAAAACCAGCCCAGTCACGGACCAGGATGCCTTGCTCCCAGGCAGACTAAATAACTTTTTTGCCCGCTTTGAGGACAATACAGTGCCACTGACACGGCCCGCAACCAAAACATGCGGACTCTCCTTCACTGCCGCCGAGGTGAGTAAAACATTTAAACGTGTTAACCCTCGCAAGGATGCAGGCCCAGACGGCATCCCCAGCCGCGCCCTCAGAGCATGCGCAGACCAGCTGGCTGGTGTGTTTACGGACATATTCAATCAATCCTTATCCCAGTCTGCTGTTCCCACATGCTTCAAAAGGGCCACCATTGTTCCTGTTCCCAAGAAAGCTAAGGTAACTGAGCTAAACGACTACCGCCCCGTAGCACTCACTTCCGTCATCATGAAGTGCTTTGAGAGACTAGTCAAGGACCATATCACCTCCACCCTACCTGACACCCTAGACCCACTCCAATTTGCTTACCGCCCAAATAGGTCCACAGACGATGCAATCTCAACCACACTGCACACTGCCCTAAGCCATCTGGACAAGAGGAATACCTATGTGAGAATGCTGTTCATCGACTACAGCTCAGCATTTAACCTGACAAAGATGTTGGTTCCCAATTGGGGACCAGCCCCCCCACCGTCAGCTGGAACGGTGGCGAACGGAATGCAAAAAATATTCTTAGAAATATTTAACCTCCACACATTAACAAGTCCAATAGCTCAAATGAAAGATAAACAACTTGTTTATCTAGCCAGCAAGTCAGATTTCTAAAATGTTTTACGGTGAAAACATAGCACATATTTATGTCAAACCACCACCGAAGACACACCGAAGACACAGCTAATTTCCATAGCCAAATTGAACAAAATATGCAATCACCAAACGCAGGATTAAAAGAAAAATAATTTCACTAACCTTTTGAAATCTTCATCAGATGACAGTAATATAACATGTTACACAGTACATTTATGTTTTTTTCAATAATATGCTAGAAATATCCATAAATCTCTGTTTACAATGACGCCATGTAAAAAAAATGCTACTCAAATGTCCGGAGAAATGACGATGGCTTCAACACACGCCGTCAGCTAACATGGAATACACAACATAAACTTTGACTAAATATGCATGTTCTACATATATATAGAAAGATACACTTCTTCTAAATGCAATCGCTGTGTTACATTTATTTTTAACTTTACAGATTTCGTTCACTAGGCTATAATGTGAGTCGGCGCTCAGGAATTAGCATTTTGGCTCCTCTATCTCGGAGTCCACAGAAACCCAAATTTAACACATAAATGTTCCCTTACCTTTGCTGTTCTTCCATCAGAAGACCTGGAAGGGTTTATACTTACCAAAAACAGCTTTAGTTTTGAAGTCTGTGTCTTTCGGTTATCAAACACGACATATTTAGTTTGAAATGCAGCCAAAAAGTAAAGTTGGTGCGCACCAAAACGTCGAAATTACACATTATATGTCGACTAAACTTGTCAAACTTGGTTCAGAACACAGCGTTAGCATGCTATATAGCTTCACAGCAATTCTCAGGACGAAGAGAAACACAGGCATCGTTTAATCAATCTTGGAAGAAAGACACCACAGGAGCAGAACGCGCATGAGAGTAACGTGTTTTCTCGCGTGACCGAAAGGATTCGGCCCGTCATTACTCTCGTGAGCGCGCGATTCACACAATGAGAAGCCCCATTGAAAGCGGACACCGCGCTGAAGGCATAGGAACTGTTCCCAGGACTGTAGGTGCTTGGGAAGGGTGGGGGCGATGACGTCAAAGTTGGGCCAACTTTTTGGATGACAAGAGAGAGTTTGGGAGAATGAGTGCCCTGAGAGTTCTGCTTTACTTACAGACATAATTTAAACGGTTTTAGAAGCTTTAGAGTGTTTTCTATTCAATAATAATTTTTAATTGCATATATTAGCCATTTTTGTTTTCTGTTTACCATGGGCACGCAATCACCCCAAAGGGGGCAGCAATCAGCCCTATCCTTAACAGACCACCCGCCCTGTGCAACAGGTACTGGACTTCCTGACGGGCCGCCCCCAGGTGGTGAGGGTAGGTAACAACATCTCCACCCCGCTGATCCTCAACACTGGGGCCCCACAAGGGTGCGTTCTGAGCCCTGTCCTGTACTCCCTGTGAGGGCCCTCGGAGTGTGGTGTCAGGAAAATAACCTCACACTCAACGTCAACAAAACTAAGGAGATGATTGTGGACTTCAGGAAACAGCATGTGGATAGGGGGGTGTTCCCTCTGCTGTTTCCTGAAGTCCACAATCATCTCCTTAGTTTTGTTGACGTTGAGTGTGAGGTTATTTTCCTGACACCACACTCCGAGGGCCCTCACCTCCTCCCTGTAGGCCGTCTCGTCGTTGTTGGTAATCAAGCCTACCACTGTTGTGTCGTCCGCAAACTTGATGATTGAGTTGGAGGCGTGCGTGGCCACGCAGTCGTGGCCACGCACTCCTTAAAACTAAGGAGATGATTGTGGACTTCAGGAAACAGCAGAGGGAACACCCCCCTATCCACATCGATGGAACACTACTGTTCCATCGATGTGGATAGGGGGGTGTTCCCTCTGCTGTTACCTGAAGTCCACAATCATCTCCTTAGTTTTAAGTTTTAAGTTCCTCGGCGTACACACCACAGACAAACTGAATTGGTCCACCCACACAGACAGCATTGTGAAGAACGCGCAGGAGCGCCTCTTCAACCTCAGGAGGCTGAAGAAATTTGGCTTGTCACCAAAAGCACTCACAAACTTCTACAGATGCACAATCGAGAGCATCCTGTCGGGCTGTCTCACCGCCTGGTACGGCAACTGCTCCGCCCACAACCGTAAGGCTCTCCAGAGGGTAGTGAGGTCTGCACAATGCATCACCGGGGGCAAACTACCTGCCCTCCAGGACACCTACACCACCGGATGGCATATTTTTTTAAGTTTTGGATGGTGGTGAGGTTCAGTTTGGCGACCGTTTTGACCAGGACAGTCTAAACGTCCTGTAAAAGTTGGAAAGAGCTCTACTCATGGGGGAGTTAGATGAGTCTCTAGATCAGTACCCTGGGCTGAACATAGTTTATCTTTCAGTGCAGTTGCTTCTATTTCACAACAAATACTCCTGTAGCAGCAGTGGAGGGGCAGCAGAGGTCTTCAGGAGGCATCCAGTGGAGGTGCGCGGGTTGTTTGACCAAGTTTAGGTGCTGATCAGAATTTTGTTTGTGTTGCCAGTGTCTTAATGTGAGGCTGAGAGGAGTTTCAGTACACTCCGCAGGTTGAAAACTTGGCTACGGGCTAGCATGGGCCAAGAGAGACTGAACAGCGCAGTTGTCTTTAATGTACATAAAGACAGGCTTGACAGTCTTGAGGGAAAATATCTGCCAGCAATTTGTTTGATCCATTGAAACCTGCAAATGTAAGTTTGGTTCTTTTGTTCATTAGTTCAGTAGTGTGTATAGCAGAGGTTCTCAACCTTTTTGGGGTTCTGGAACCCCTGCATATTTTGAGGCAAGGCAGGCAAGGTTTAAGCGGTCCTCAGGGACGCCCACCACTTCTATATTATATGTAAAGTTACTGGAAACCTTGTGTTACTGAATACGTTCATTACACTTTTTATTTCACGGACCTCTTGCAATTACACCAGGGCCCCCTAAGGGTCCACGGACCCCAGTTTGAAAACCCTTGGTGTATAGTATGATATTTGTTCTTTTGTTTAGTAGTTTTTGTACATGAGAGTACACTTAGTAATTATAAATTTGATGTTATTTTAATTAAAATTGCATACTTTGTATGACATACTTATCCATAGCTGTTGTTTGAAGAGTTGAGACACTGACTGAACAATAAATAAGTATTTTTGAAGGATATTTTTGTTTGATTTATTTGGGTTATTCATTCATTCATATTCATTTCGCATTTAGAACTGTACTTATTTTTGAGCTTTTTGTTCATGTAAAGCTATTGTAGTAGACTCAGGCCAGTGGCACATATTTAATGACTATATAAATGTATCAGAAAAAATCAAACAAAAAGGTCAATTCAATACTGAGACCAACCTTGTGATGGATCTCAATGGAGATCATTTTTAGATGAGATCGCAGCATGGTCATTGTATTTACGAAAACTGCACACAGTGTACAGTACCATTCCCACCTACTGGCCTTTCTTGGTATTGATGGTTGTCAATGCAAACACCTGCAAACATACTGGACTGATAAGGAACACTGCTATAACTATTATTAGTAGTAGTATTATAATGATTTAAACATTTGAACAAGTTGGGACAATCCTTCAGTTAACTACCTATCAATTATACAGTAGCAGTAATTATGGTTCCTCAATATACATTTAATTACAGCACTACTTTTGGTGTCCCCCTCAGGAACGTGCCCATTTGTTTGAATGTAGTTCTAATATATCATGGACACATTGTATTTTCTATTTTCATTTCAGAAACATAGTGTTTGATAGATTTGCAGATAAACTTGTGGTATAATTACTATTTCATAATTCATACTACCATTCCATCTTTTTTTGGTTTGTATTGTTTATGACAATGGTATTACTAGAATTTTACTCTTTAGATTTTCCCTCCATTATCTTATTTCCAATAAAGTCTGAAGCTGAGTACACACTTTTGTCTAATAATACAGGCATCGTTTAACTTGCATGTTTTATACCTCCGGTCACAAAGGGGGTATTTCTGTCGTTATGACATGCTCTCTGGGTTCCCTGGGGTGTAGTTTGTTACTAGGCAAGGTATTATAACTGACTAGGATCTCGTTTAGACAACTAAAATCACAGTTCATTGTTACAAAAACATTTTCTTTGATCTGGATATTTTCGACACAATGCACAGTATGTAAACATCATGTACATATTATGAAAACTCTTCAAGTTACAATGTTTTCATTATAATGTCGGCATTTCACTTTTAACAACATAACAAAAACAACAGTCATTTTCATAATCCATCTATCAGTGTTACCACCAAATATATTGTCCCAAAGTCCATTTACTGCACGTTACAGTTCTGAGGTAGGTTCTCCATAAGACCTACACAGACATTCCAGTCCCAAACACTAAAGGACAAAGGATTCATCTGCTGCCTTAAGATTTACAATGGTTTGAGGTGTCATAACCCTCCCCATCAAACCCTCTCTACCTCTCCCCCTCTGCGGGACTGAGAGATATTTCTGTAGAGCTGTGATACATGGTAACCTGATCCTCACAGGCCAGTCATGACACAGGTGTGGTCCATCAAGTGAGGTGTTGGGCAGCATCAGTTTACAGACAGGAGTGACTGGGGTGTGTGGGTGAGTGGTTGAATGTTGTATTCCTCAAAAATGAAATTATATTGAATCGAATTAATCACCTCCAATGATTTACCGCCCATAGGGCAGAGTGCCACTAGAACTACTATAATATGGGAGCAGGCTACAGCTAACAAAGACTGAGCAAATGTCAGAGGACACTTCATTAACCTTTGCATACACATTTTGGTATCTTTAGAATTTGATATCTCTAGAAAGCCTTGTGTGCAACATGATAAAACATGTCTGCTTATTCTAGCATGTCAAGCAAATGTATTATTTTTGTCTAGCATGCAGTAACAAGTGGGCCTACAGTAGCAACAGCAACACATCCTCATCAATCATATTTTTTGGTGTGGTTCCTGTCACACTGAGTAGGATATTTGCATGGCACGAGGTCCTTGGGTGTAGCTACAGAGGTTGGCATTGTGATATGCCACACAGGTGTGTTGGCAGGTATTTGATTTAGCCTGTAGCTGTACCTAGCTCAGTTCTAAGGAGAGACACAGTCGTAAAAAGACCTTGAAGACACAACCCACCAATCACGGACTTCAGGTTGGTTGACGCTACGTGATCAGTGAGATTAGCAGTGTAACTGAATTAAGTGCCTTTGACATGAAGAGTTAACATAGTGATGTTCTTGTCACATCTATCTTTCTCTCTCTCTTCTCTGCTGCAGTGATCATTGGAACTTCCAAACTGAGGTTTGCAATAAAAAAAAATTAACTCCTCCAACCATTCCTCTGTCGTCTCTGGCTATCTGGAACTTAATTTAACTGTCACCACATCCTGCTATGCAGTCAACCTCATCCTGAGTCTACCCACCAATGTCTACGTCCTGTGGCTGATACTGACCGGAGCCGGAGGGACGGTGGCCTCAGAGTTCTTCGCTCTCAACTTGGCTGTATCCGAGATCCTCTACTGCATGTGTGCTGTCTTTGTCTTTGTCTACATACACCTCCCTATTCCTCCTCTCCTAGATATAATGGCATTCTTCAGTGGTTTTATAATCCCAGGCCGCCCCCTGTTCCAGTGCTGTATATGTTTTGAGCGCTACCTGGCAGTTGTCCACCCTGTGTTGTTCCTGAAGTACAGACCCCTGAGATACAAGGTGTGGTGTTCTGGACTGGTTTGGCTGGTTTTGATTGGGGGCTGTTTAACTCTTATGTTTGGAATGCAGCAAAACGTATTATATGTGTTTTGGGGTGAAATTCTGGTCTTAATTTCCTTGATGTTATTCTGCTGCCTCTCAGTTCTCAGGGCTCTGAAACATCCTGGGCCGGGAGAAGGGGCAAGGGGGCGGGGAATGAATGACATGAAGATGAGGGCGTTTAAGATCATTTTCATTATCTTGGTGTCTATGATGGCAAACTATGTCCCATGGGTAGTGGTTTTACCTTTCAATGGAATCTTAGATTTGCGGCAGTTTTTTCATGCCACATATATTTGTCTCTTCATCAGTGTGGTCAGTGGAGTTGTGCAGCCCCTCCTCTACCTCCACAGGGCTGGAAAACTGCCCTTCATCAAAGGTCTCTGAGGGAGAGTTTATATGCCCAGTTTCATCTGATACAGAGGGCCAATTGTAACCTGTTTACACCTGTTACGTGATCGCTTGTAAAGAGGTTGGTAGTTGTAGATGCGCTGGCAAAAATATGTTTGTGTTTAGGGTTGCAATATTCTGGTAACTTGACCTAAAAGGTTCTCCAGAAATCCTGGTTAGAAGATTCCAGTTATCAGGTGGGAATTACAAGGAAATCCAGAATTTTGCATCCCTAGGGTTGATTCATTCCCTTTGTGTTTCTATTTAATCGTGAGATGGGATTGGAAGACACATTTATATATACATATTTTTTATCCTTCATATTCAATAAATGTTTGTGTTGAACTACTCATTTATTTTACTTTTTGTAGAGCATAATTGTTAGTTTTTTTGCAACTATTAGCGCTCTTTGCATGCACATTTGGGACTCTTAGATGGGCTTGTGTCCAGTCAGAATTTACAGGCTATTTGCATGGCAGGTCAAGGGAAATATGATACACGACTGCAGGCAGGGGGGGTAGACACTCCTCTTGTTGGTACACTGGTCTGTGTCAAAAATTGCACCCTATAACTTATAATGGACACCAGTCAAAAGAAGTGCACTATATAGGGAATCGGGTGCAATTTTGGACACACTTTGATTAAATTGTCAGTGTGTCGTAACACACAGGTGGGGCAGGGAAGGGTCGGGTAGAGCAGAGATTTGGATCAGGTCCAGCGTCAGTGACAGGCACAACCACAACACACCCCAGAGGACAGGGACGCTGCATCAGTGCAGGTTACTCACTTTTTGTTTATTTTTTACGTTACAATTTGAACCCCAATTGAATAAAAACATCAAAGTAAAATATATTTTTATGGATTTTATATCCCCTTAATCACATCACAAGAAACTTTTACCAGTTGAATGTAGGCAAAATATAATACTTTTCTTGACACTAGATTGTCAGACTTAATATTTTTGTGTCATTTTGATACTCCAGGACTGGAATAACTCAGAGCAGATTTTGGATAAATACTTTTTTCTATCTGTAAAATGCTAAAGAATGCCTTTTTGACACATTTTCTAAATAATAGTTTATACAGAGTAAAAATAATAAATCCCTGTGGACAAGTCTCTGGAATATATTGAAGAATAGCCACACACAATGTGTTTTATGCAGATACTTCTGAAACTGAGGAAAGTGACTTAGCGTGTGGGAAGAGTTTGGCTTTCGCGAAATTGAAGTTAAAAACATGTAGACTGATTCTAGACTACGACACGCTAAACACATTATTAGACCCAATCGCCATCTCTTCAAACTAAGTTACTACATACAGTATAGTCCAGGTTGTTACATTCTTTGAAATGGGCATTTATATTACGTGTAATTCGATGTAGTGAGCTTGGGAATTATGGGTGTATGTCCATTTAAATGTGGTTCATATTCATGAAATTATTCCTACGCTGGTATGATAAACTAATAAACTAATAAAAATAGACCTTTTTATCAAGATTTTGACATTTTGATGTTTATTGAGGCCGATACGTAAAGATTATTAAAGAGCAGTGATACTAACAAGAGCAGTGTGTAGGTTTCTTCTTTTTTCTCATGTTACTTTTTGAAAAGACCAAAATACCAACAAACCTCAAAATTCATAGGTAGATGCAAAAATGTAATTTCAGCCTTAAATCTTAATATTGGAATATTCAGATGTTGACCACAGTATTTTGTTTATTGTGTATTTGATAATATAGTTGGAATAAAGGAGGTGTTTAAAGTGACAACATGATGATCATCTTCTCTTGATGCATTTGTGTGTTTCTGATCTGATCGTGTCTCTCTTCTCCCTAAACCAGGATGTATCCCAAATGGCACCCTATTCACTACAGGAGGTATTCCCAAACTGTCGGGGGTACGCCAAACAAAAATGTGATTCCCATTTTTTTCCCATTTTCAAACAGGACATTTATATTTTCCAAAAGGGCTATACATTTGGGCGATTTTTTTTTTCTTGCCTGAGTATCCTCGTTTCTCTGCCAATAATAAAATTAAACCATCTAGTGTTCAGCGAAATAACAACACAATGTCAAATACAGGTAGCCTAGTCAAATATTTAACATCCAATCACATTAACCATTACTCTCTCGCGGGAATTCCCCTGCAGCATCCACCGAGAGGCTCTTGCTGCCAAGGAAATGCCTGACAGCTTGAACGACGTTTTGGACACTACAGTGAAAATTATTCACTTTGTTAAATCAAAGCCCCTGAACTCTCGTGTACTTTCTGCTCTATGCAATGATATGGGCAGCGACCATGTAACACTTTTACAACATACAGAAGTGCGCTGCTTATCAAGGGGTAAAGTATTTACACGTTTTTTTTGTATTAGATGAGCTTCACGTTTTCTTTACTGACCATCATTTTCACTTGTTTGACTGCTTGCTTGATGATCAGATTCTCACACGACTGGCCTATCTGGGTGATGTTTTTTCTCACCTGAATGATCAGAATCTAGAATTACAGGGACTCTCCACAACTATATTAAATGTGTGGGATACGATTGAGGCTATGATTAAGAAGTTGGAGCTCTTCTCATTGTATGATTGTTTGTGTGCATATTAACTCAAGCTTATGGAACATTTCAAATCTGATTGTTACAAATACAAGTATCCTGTGTGTGTATCCTGTGTTTCTTTACTCTCCTTCTCCCCTCACAGGGTGACAATCATCATTCCCCAATCAGTCACCATGCAGTCACCAATCAGAAGACACCTGTTTCCATTATCCTATCACATCCCCTTTCCCTTGGTTTAAAAGCCCATTCAGTTGTTTCTTCTGGAGCTCAATCTCTCTGTCATGCAATCTCTCTGTAGATCTCTTGTTTGGTTTATCAACTACATGTCACTTTGTCCATTACCCTGTAAGTATTGTTTTTGTTATGGTGGGAAAAGGGGGAACCAAGACAAGTTGCCAATGGACATACACTACCCGTAGGACTACTTTGTCTAAGAACACTAGTTACAACTGGGCGGACCACCCGCAGTATTTTTGGTTAGTTAGCTGTATTGAAGTAGGCTAGTCTAGCTTAGGGGTTTTTGGATATTTGTTTCTTTCCTTGGGTCCAGCTCAGCCCCTTTTCCTGTCCTCCCCCCTTTTACCATGTGTTTAAAAATAAACCCTGTGTTTGACGGTAATTTAGTTGTCTGTGGTTTTTTTTCGTTCTCACTGCTACTTGATCACTATTATACTTTGCATGAGTTATGTTACGGGTCTCGTTACCATTCCCCCCCCTAGATTGCCGGGCCAAAGGGATTCATAACAGCGATATATCAAAGCACCTGAGTGAGTTGGGTGCGCAATTACGCAGGTACTTTCCCGACATGGATGACATAAACAACTGGATTCGTTATCCCTTTCATGCCCTGCCTCCAGTCCACTTACCGATGTCTGAACAAGAGCACCTCATCGAAATTGCAACAAGCGGTTCTGTGAGAAATTAATTTAATCAGAAGCCACTGCCAGATTTCTGGATTGGGCTGCGCGCAGAGGATCCTGCCTTGGCAAATCACGCAGGGAAGACACTGATTCCCGTGCAACCACGTACCATGGTTAAATAAAGAGCAAAATGATTGATTATTATATTATTATTTGTGCCCTGGTCCTATAAGAGCTCTTTGTCACTTCCCACAGGCCATGTTATGACAAACTCACTCATTCTTATGTTTAATAAATGTATTGTATAGTGCGTGTGTGGCAGGCTTACAGTGATTGCAAAAAACAACACTTGAGAGTGCCCTGGCCCTGGTGCTAGAGGGGGTACGCAGCTGGAGGTTGAATGTTTGAAGGGGTTCGGACTATAACACGTTTGGGAACCACTGCCCCACAGTACATAGTACACAGGACTCTGGTCAAAAGTAGAGGACTACATAGGGAAAAGGGTGACATTTCAGATGATTTCCAGGACTCAACCAGTCAACCCTCCATCTGTACCCAGAGAAGAAGCTTCCAGAGAGGCGATGAACACTTCTGAAGAGGGATTCTTATTTCCCCGCTGTGGTCAACAACACCGGCCTTACATCTCAACCAGAGACCTTTATTAGTTGTGTTCCATGCAATCAACCTCATCCTAGACTAAGAACATAGACTACCCACCCAACGTGACAGTCCTGTGGCTGACAGTGACCGGAAACGGAGGAACGATGGCCACAGAGTTCTTCACTCTCAACCTGACCATGTCTGAAATGATTGTCTGTCTGTTTGAAATATTTTCGTTGAGTTATAACTTACTCTGTGTTCATATTTAGACTGCTGTGCAATTATTTTCTGGTTTCTTGATTGCTGCTCTGCCCCTTTTCCAGTGCTGTGTCTGTGTGGAGCGCTACCTGGCAGTCATCCACCCTGTGGTCTACCTAAAGGACAGACCCTTCAGATACAGGGTCAGAATCATTGGTTGTGATCGGGTTCTGTTAGGACATAGTTTTCATGGGTTTGTTTGCCTCCTACTTTAGACTGACCTTGAGCGCTGACATCGTGATTTTATTAGTGATGTCATTCTGCTGCCTCTCAGTTCTCTGAAATGCCCCGAGCAGGGGGAAGGGGAGAGGAAAGGGACATACAACATGAAGATAATATAATATTTATTAATTCATTATAATATTCATTCTTATAGCTATGGTGGTGAACTACCTCCCAATGCTAATGTTAGCAGCAGGAAGTTGGGATCTAGATTACATCAGGCTTTGATTGTGCCTCTCATTATTGCTGTGGTGACTGGGTTCGTGCAGCTAATCCACTACTTCCAAAGGGCTGAGAAACTCTGTATCAGAGGTCTCTCAGGAAGAGAATACTTGTTTTTACGGGGTGCTCATAATGCTCACTACTTTCAGTTACTAAGCTACTAGAAATCTGTAATATCCATTGGGAGGACACATTCAGTCATTTAACATTTGGCAACTAGAGAG
Organism: Oncorhynchus kisutch; assembly: GCF_002021735.2. NCBI lineage: Eukaryota > Metazoa > Chordata > Actinopteri > Salmoniformes > Salmonidae > Oncorhynchus > Oncorhynchus kisutch. The sequence continues at coordinate 51,132,296 of NC_034185.2, forward strand.
ATCTTACTAAAGTTCAAGGAGTTTACAACTTTATGCAAATGATCAGTGATGCTACCGCTCTATAGCCGAATGGAGGGTCTCGCTAGTTAGCCTGTCCAGCACGATGTCAAAGCTAACAACCAACATGTTTTACATGCTGTTCAGAAGATAAAAAGCAGAGGGGAGGTTTTGGCAACAAGGTGGCTGAAGGTAGTGAGTAGTGTGAGTATCCTGGTATGTCACTGCTCTGAGGTATGGCATCGACAAGATGTTTAGTTTGACTTAATCTGATTTCTGTCATACATCCTTTTCAATATTAAACTATACTTATGTGATAGATAATGTACCGTTAATGTTATAAAAAGTTTATATTTATTGGATATAATGAAAATATCATGTTATAAACTTCAGTTTATAATCAATAAATTAGTCCTGTTGACCATTCAATTATTTTAAAATGACTAACACATTTTATTGTGATGTTATATGAGTATCTTAGGAATGACTAACAACCACAGACTTTACAATTGGCTACAAATTGTATTTCTGTAAGCAGGAGGAGACTGAGCAAGTTTCTGGATCTTCTAGACCACCATCACTGTTAAATGTAGATCTCAAAATCCTTAAACTGCAGCTAGATTGTAAACTGCTTGTAAATACTGACCAAACAAGGTTAATCCAACAGAGGAAAGGACCAGAAAGCTACATGTCAATGTTTTCATAGAATTGAATCATCTACGAATGAAAATGTATCTGTTTGTTTGAATGTAGTTGTTGTAAATCATTGACAAATTGCATTTTACATTTAAATAATAATAATAATAATAATAATAATAATAATAAATAATAATAATAATAATAATTAAATCATTTAAATAAGTGACACATTTGACCTGACCTGATCAGGAATAACTCAGGTCCATATCCATCCCTGACACGTTCCACACAACACGGCATGTTCTCTTCAATCATACTAAAGTGTTTTCATAACCAATGGATTACATTTGCATGTCAGGTGTTTTCCATCAAGTGAGGGGATGGGCAGCATCAGTTTACAGACGGGAGCACTGAGGTGTGTGGTTGAGGATGAGTGGTTCTGTGTTGTTTTCCTCAAAGATTAACTTGTATTTCATCAAATTAATCAGATCCAATGAGTGCCACCAGTACTAATATAATTGATGTGAGGAGGATACAGATAACAAAGACTGAGAAAATGTCAGAGGACACTACATTAACCTTTGCATACACATTTTGTTCTCTTTAGTAAGCCTTGTGTACTATTTGATAAATAACTTATATTTCTTTGAGCATTTCAATAACATATTATTTTTGGCAAGCATGTAGTGCCACCAACCAGCTCTGTGTTTAACAAGTAGGCCTACAGATTCAATTCCTATAAATGCTCATCAATCACATTGGTAGGTGTGGTTCCTGTCACACTGAGAAGGATATCTGCATGGCATGTGGTCCTTGGGAGCAGCTACCGAGGTTGTCAATGTGATATTCCACACAGTTGTGTTGGCAGGTATTTGATGTAGCCTATAGATGTACCATGCTCAGTTCTAAGGAGAGAAACAATCACAATGAGACAGCAACAAGAAGAGACATCAATCACAGTGTTCAGGTTGGATTACAATTTTTTGTCTCTGATATTAGCAATGGAAATTAGTGAATTGCTTGTATGTAAATTCCTTACAATTAAATGTAGGTTATTTTCATTGGAAAGTGCAGACACTGACTAATATTCTGAATTATGTTTTTCTGATGTGCCTTTGATATGGAGAGTTAACATTTTGGTGTTGTTGTCTCTCTCTCTCTTTCTGTGTGGTCATTGGAATGTTAAAGCCCGCATTTCGTAACTGAGCTTGCACAAAAATGAACTCTTCCAACCATTCCACTGTCCTCTCTGGCTCTCTGGAGCCAGTTTATACTTTAAAAATGGCCTGCTATTCAGTCAACCTCATCCTGAGTCTACCCACCAATGTCTACGTCCTGTGGCTGATACTGACCGGAGCCGGAGGGACGATGGCCTCAGAGTTCTTCGCTCTCAACTTGGCTGTATCGGAGATCCTCTACTGCCTGTGTGCTGTCTTTGTCTTTGTCTACATACACCTCTCTATTCCCCCTATCCTAGATATAGCATCATTCTTTAGTGGTTTTATGTTCCTCGGCCGCCCCCTGTTCCAGTGCTGTATATGTTTTGAGCGATACCTGGCAGTGGTCCACCCTGTGGTCTTCCTGAAGTACAGACCCCTGAGATACAAGGTGGGGTGTTCTGGATTGGTTTGGTTTGTTGTAATTGGGTCCTGTTTTAATTCTATCCTTGTAAAAGAACACCAAATTGTCACGTATTATGTGTCTTTCGGTGAAGATCTTGTCTTACTTTTATTTATGTTATTCTGCTGCCTCTCAGTTCTCAGGGCTCTGAAACAGCCTGGGCCGGGGGAAGGGGAGACAGGGAGGGAGGCGACAAATAACATGAAGATGAGAGCGTTTAAGATCATTTTGATTATCATGGTGTCTATGATGGCAAACTACCTTCCATGGGTAGTGGTTTTACCTTTAAATGGAATCTTAGATATGGGGCAGTTTTCTAATGCCAAATATGTGTCTCTCTACATCAGTGTGGTCAGTGGGTTTGTGCAGCCCCTCCTCTACCTCCACCGGGCTGGGAAACTGCTCTTCATCAAAGGTCTCTGAGGGAGAGTTTATATTCCCAGTTTCACCTGATACAGAGGGCCAATTTTAACCTGTTTACAACTGTTACGTGATATCTTGTGAAGAGGTTGGTAGTTGTAGATGCACTGGCAAAAATATGGATGTGTTTTGATTAGGGTTGCAATATTCTGGTAACGTTACCAAAAAGGTTCTCCAGAAATCCTTGTCAGAATATTCCCTTAATCAGGAGGGAAATGCAAGGAAATCCAGAATTTTACATCCCTAGGTTTGATAGTGAGATGTGACGATTAGACCCACATTTATTGTTTTCATCCTTCATATTCAATAAATTCTTGTGTTGAACTACTTATGTCTTTTGCTTTTTGTAGAGCATAATAAAAAAAAATGCAACTATTAGAAGTCTTTGCATGTACATTTGGGTTTGACTCCAGTCAGAATTAATAAGCTATTTGCATGTCAGGTCAAGGGAAATTATACACAACTGCAGGCAGGGGGTCAGACACTCCTCTTGTTGGTGCTCTGGCCTGTGTCCAAAATGGCACCCTATACCATATCAAGGGCTCTGGTCAGAAGATGTGCACTATATAGGGAATGTGGAGACATTTTGGACGCACCTTGATTAAATCATCAGTGTGATGTAAAACACAGGTGGGGCAGGGAAGAGTCGGGTGGAGCAGAGATTTGGATCAGGTCCAGCGTCTGTGGCAGGCACAACCACAACACACCCCAGGAGACAGAGACGCAGCATCAATACAGGTTACCAAAAATGTGTTTTTTTTACGTTACCATATGAATTTGAACACCAAAAGAATAAAAACATCAAATATAGGAAAATACATTGTTCAGGATTTTATCTCCCCTTAATTAATCACATCACAAGCAACTTTTACCAGTTGAATATAATACTTTTCTGGACACTAGATTGTCAGACTTAATATTTTAGTTTCATTTTGATACTCCAGGACAGGAATAACTCAGAGCAGATTGTGGATAAATACTTTTATCTTCTTTCTATCTGTAAAATGCTAAAGAATGCAGTTTTGACACATTTTTCTAAGAAAAGTTTATACAGAATATATATATTTTTTACAACATGTCAGTAAATCCCCATGGTCAAGTCTCTGGAATATATTGAAGAATAGCCACACACAATGTGTTTTATGTAGATACTTCTGAAACTGAGAAAAGTGACTTGGGCGTGTGGGAAGAGTTTGACTTTCGGGAAATGGCAGTTAAAAACATGTAGACTGAATCTAGACTACGACACGCCAAACACATTTTTAGACCCAATCGCCATCTCTTCAAATTAAGTTACTACATACAGTATAGTCCAGTTTGTTACATTCTTTATGAAATGGGCATTTAAATTATGTGTAATATGATGTAGTGAGCTTTGGAATTATGGGTGTATGTCCATTTTAATGTGGTTCATATTCATGAAATTCTTACGACGCTGGTATGATAAACTAATGAAAATATACATTTTTATCAAGATTTTGACATTTTTATGTTTATTGAGGCCGATACGTAAAGCTTTTTAAAGAGCAGTGATACTAGCAAGAGCAGTGTGTGGGTTTCTTCTTATGTTACTTTCTGAAAATACTAATATTAACGGACCAAAATACCAACAAATCTCAAAATTCATAGGTAGATGCAAAAATGTCATTTCAGCCGCAAATTTTTTTTTGCTTTTGTGTCTTTGATAATATTTTTGGAGTAAAGGAGGAATTTCAAGTGACAACTTGATGATCATCTTGGGGCGGCAGGTAGCCTAGTGGTTATTGTGTTGGATGTAATGGCAGATTTCCTCCTCCCTGAAGAGTTCGGACCAAAACGCAGCGTGGTAAGTGTCCATGTTTTAATCGCATAAACTGAACATGACACAATACAAAATAACAAAGTAAATATAACCGAAACAGTCCCATGTGGCACAAACACTAACACAGGAAACAAACACCCACAAACCAACACATGTGGAAAAAGGCTACCTAAGTATGATTCTCAATCAGAGACAACTAACGACACCTGCCTCTAATTGAGAACCATACTAGGCCAAAACAGAAACCTAAACATAGAAACACAAAACATAGACTGCCCACTGCCCACCCCAGCTCACGTCCTGACCAACACTAAAACAAAGAAAACACAAAAGAACTATGGTCAGAGCGTGACATTGGACTAGTAACTGAAAGGTTGCAGAATCGAATCCCTGAGCTGACAAGGTAAAACAAATCTGTCGTTCTGCTCCTGAACAAGGCAGTTGACCTACTGCTCCTAGGCCGTCATTGAAAATAAGAATTAGTTCTTTACTGAATTGTCTAGTTAAATAAAGGTTAAAAAATCTTCTCGTGATGCATTTGTGTGTTTCTGATCTGACTGTGTTCATCTTCTCCCAACACCAGGTTGTGTCCCAAATGGCATTCTATTCACTACAGCAGGTATTCCCAAACTGATGGGGGTAAGCAAAATAAAAATGTTATTAACATTTTTTTTCACATTTTCAAACCGTCCATTTATATTTTCCAACGTGGCTATACGTTTGGGTAAGTTTTTTTTTCTCGCCTGAGTAGCCTCATTTCACTGCCAAAAATAAAATTAAACCATCTAGTGTTCAGCGAAATAACAACACAATGTCAAATACAGGTAGCCTAGTTAAATAATTAACATACAATCACATTAACCGTTACTCTCATTGCGGAAATTTCAACGACGCTCCGTATGTAGCCAAACGTAACTGCTGCTCATGTTGGTATCTGTACTGAAGACGCAAAAGCCATGACAGGGAGACATAGTGGAGTGGTAACGCGCGTGGAAGCAAGTGCTCCCGACGCCACTTGGGTACACTGCAGCATCCACCGAGAGGTTCTTGCTGCCAAGGGAATGTCTGACAGCTTGAAAGACGTTTTGGACACTACAGTGAAAATGGCCAAACAGTTCTATTTTTGTTTTATCAGACCAGAGGATATTTCTCCAAAAAGTACGATCTTTGTCCCCATGTGCAGTTGCAAACCGTAGTCTGGCTTTTTTACGGTGATTTTGGAGCAATGGCTTCTTCCTTGCTGAGCGGCCTTTCGGGTTACGTCGATATAGGACTCGTTTTACTGTGGAAATGGATACTTTTGTACCTGTTTCCTCCAGCATCTTCACAAGGTCCTTTGCTGTTGTTCTGGGATAGATTTGCACTTTTCGGAACCAAAGTACGTTCATCTCTAGGAGACAGTACGTGTCTCCTTCCTGAGCGGTATGATGGCTGCCTGGTCCCACGGTGTTTATACTTGCATACTATTGTTTTGTACAAATGAACATGGTACCTTCAGGATGTTGGAGATTTTGTATGTGTCAACTTAGTGTATGTAAACTTCTGACCCACTGGAATTGTGATACAGTGAATTACAAGTGAAATAATCTGTCTGCAAACAATTGTTGGAAAATGACTTGTGTCATTGTTAAGGGAATTTTTATCAATGATGACAAATTATGTATACATTTCAATCAGGACAGACTAATCAGAATACTATTATGTTACTGTATATGTATGAATTTTCTTTTTAATCCTAGTACTGAATATAATGTGTGTAAATATAATCAAGAATTAGAACAATATAATTTCAAGCACGTGATGGTGAATGTCTGAATACAAATATATCTAGTCGGAAACATTTTTCACTATCAAGGAGAAGCAAGTAAGTGTTAAGAACTTGAAATGACAATCAACATCGTCATTTCACTATCAATCATGTTACTACTGTGCAAATCAGACACATTTCATCATTGGAAGGTAGGTATCCCGGTTAGAATCATGTAAGCAATACATTATCAAACACTGTAGATATCGATTGCCATAGTCAAATCTACCGATATTTCCTTTCAAATTGACATCAGGTCGATTTTTTTTCTTTCAATTTAGGTAACCCTAAGTCTTCTACTCACCAGATGTGTATATTCTCCTAACCTGCTACGAAAAGTCAATTTGACAAAATAGGTATCCCTTCTAGACAAAGCCGGATTTATCCTCCAATCTCCTTCTCTTCTGAACCTCTTCTTTCCACTTTGAAGGATATTTTGTTTTCTTGGCTGCCCATTCTCCTCCCCCTCAGCTGTGGCACTACAAGCTGTAAATAAAGAAACACACAACAACCTCATATCTAGTATATGGCACAAAGAGCTTACTGAGATGATACACAGACTGTTTGGCAGATGTGCTTACAGGCCATAAAAACAGAAAGATATTTAGACACCCACACACACAATGAGAATGAGCAATGCATGGGAAGATGCTGCGGTGGACTGACCCATTGACCTGGTTAGCTAATGTTAACTAGCTACATGGTTGACAATGCAGCTAGCTAGCTTAGCCAGAATATATAGTGGTAGTTAGATATTGCCAAACACATCTGATTAACTTGTTCACTTTGTATGCCAATAACAAGGTGGCTAGTTAGCCAACAAACAGAGATAATATGGGGAGCTATGTCTGTCAAATGCTGGGTTAGCCAAAGATAACTAGCTTTTTAGCTACCTAGAAATTTGATTTACACTCACCACGAAAACACAATTTCAACAGCAAAACTATGTCTTAGAAATACTTATCTTACTCCAGAAACATATAAAATTACAAATGACCTCTGATAGCATCTGGCTAAGAACCCAAGAGAAAGAATATCCTCAGGAGTGAAGACGTCACTTCAAGTGCCATGGAGCTACGTTAACGTTTCCCAAACTCTGTCCTGGTGACCCCAAGGGGTGCATATATTTTATTTTTTGCCCTAGCACTACACAGGTTATTTAAAATAATCAACTGTGTAGCGCCAGGGCAAAAAATGAAATATGCACCCCTTACGGTCCCCAGGACCGAGTTTGGGAAATGCTGAGATACAGAGTTTTTAAAGGACTTCTTCAGGGAGGTTTAATGGCAGTTGGCATCCAATATATTGCATTACTGACACCAACTGACCTGGAGTAGACATCCATTATGCTTTGTGATGCAAAAATGTACAAGGAAGAAGGAAAAAAATGGCCCTACCAACTAACCCTACACTCATAAAAAAAACACCCCGTTACACAATTTTAACCTTAGATGATCCTACACCAGGCCGCCGGGCTGGGAGGATGGGGCTCTACCAATCAACAACCCCTGTAAATCTTCTGCAGTTAAATCTAGTAATCCCAAATACCACTCTGCAGCTGCCCCAACAACACCTACAGTGCCTTGCAAAATAATTCATCCCCCTATGCGTTTTTGCTATTTTGTTGCATTACATCCTTTAATTTAAATAGATTTTTATTTGGATTTCATGTCATGGACATACACAAAATAGTCCAACTTGGTGAAGTGAAATGGAAAAAATTACTTGTTTCAAAAAATAAAATTAAAACAAATACGGAAAAGTGGTGTGTGCATATGAATTCATCCCCTTTTCTAAGAAGACCCTAAATAAGATCTGGTGCAACCAATTACCTTCGTAAGTCACATAATCAGTTAAATAAAGTCCACCTATGTGCAATCTAAGTCTCACATGATCTCAGTATATATACACATGTTCTGAAAGCCCCCAGAGTCTGCAACACCACTAAGCAAGGGGCACCACCAAGCAAGCGGCACCATGAAGACCAAGGAGATCTCCAAACAGGTCAGGGACAAAGTTGTGGAGAAGTACAGATCAGGGTTGGGTTATAAAAAAATATACAAAACTTTTAACATCCCATGGAGCACCATTAAATCCATTATTTTTTTTAAATAGAAAGATTATGGCACCACAACAAACCTGCAAAGAGAGGGAAGCCCACCAAAACTCACGGAACAGGCAAGGAGGGCATTAATCAGAGAGGCAACAAAGTGACCAAAGATAACCCTGAAAGAGCTGCAAAGCTCCACAGTGGAGATTGGAGTATCTGTCCATTGGACCACTTTAAGCCGTACAATCCAACGAGCTGGGCTTTACGGAAGAGTGGCCAGAAAAAAGCCATTGCTTAAATAAAAAATAAGCAAACATGTTTGGTGTTTGCCAAAAGGCATCCCCAACCATATGAAAGAAGGTACTCTGGTCAGATGATACTAAAATTGAGCTTTTTGGCCATCAAGAAAAATGCTATGTCTGGCGCAAACCCAACACCTCGCATCACCCCGAGAACACCATCCCCACAGTGAAGCATGGTGGTGGCAGCATCATGACGTGGAGATGTTTTTCATTGGCAGGGACTGGGAAACTGGTCAGAATTTAAGAAATGATGGATGGTGTTAAATACAGGGAAATTGTTGAGGGAAACCTGTTTCAGTCTTCCAGAGATTTGACACCGGGACGGAGGGTCACCTTCCAGCAGGACAATGACCATAAGCATACTGCTAAAGCAAAACTCGAGTGGTTTAAGGGGAAACATTGAATGTCTTGGAATGGCCTAGTCAAAGTCAATTGACTAATCCAATTGAGAATCTGTGGTATGACAGCTAGGTGTCCCGCTAGCAGGACACAAGCCGACAACATCAGGGGAAATTGGAGGGGGCGCAATTCAAATAAATAATCGTACTCTTACACATTCATGAACATACAACAGTCTTATACCATTTAAAGGCTTAACTTCTTGTTAATCTAACTGCATTGTCAGATTTCAAAAAGGCTTTACGGCGAAAGCATACCATGCGATTGTCTGAGGACGGCGCCCCATATCAGCATATTTTTCCACCAGCACACTTACTTTAGAAGATCTTATTTTGTTTGCAATCCCAAGGGTCCCAGCTACAACATGAATGGTCATTTTGTTCAATAAAATACTAAAAGTCAGTTCAGTTGGCACCATCGATTTCAGTAATCCACTTGTTCAACATGCAGACAAAGGAGTCCAAAAAGCTACCAGTAAACTTCGTCCAAACAAGTCAAACAACATTTCTATCTAATCCTCAGGTACTCTAAAATGTAAATAAACTACAATATTTGTAAGTGCGCGCCTTCTCCCTTGCATGCCGAAAGACTGGTCTTCAGGTGGTCTCCTAACAAAAACTGAAAATTCTTGTTCGTTTTTCAAAAAAGAAGCCTGAAACCTTGAATAAAGACTGTTCATGTCAAGTGGAAGCCATAGGAATTTCAATCTGGGAGATGGATTTACATAGAAGCAATAGGTTTCCATAATAAGAGCCTGGGATCTCAAAAAACAGCATAACCCATCCAACTTGAAGGAGATGGAGCAGTTTTGCCTTGAATAATGGGCAAAAATCCCAGTGGCTAGATGTGCCAAGTTGCAGCTGTAACTGCTGCAAAAGGTGGCTCTACAAAGTATTGACTTTGGGGGGTGAATAGTTATACATGCTCAATTCTTCGTTTTTTTGTCCTTTTTGTTAATTATACAGTAAATAAATATGTTGCATCTTCAAAGTGGTAGGCATGTTGTGTAAATCAAATGATCCAAACCCCTAAAAAAATTAATTTTACTTCCAGGTAGTAAGGCAACGAAATAGGAAAAATGCGAAAGGTGGGTGAATACTTTCACAAGCCACTGTATTTTCTATTTATGTTCCATTCCTGTGGTACAGTTGATAACCATGGCAATGGTTAGAAAAGCCTGGTGTGTCACACCAAAGAGCGTGCATCACAAACCCCAGGAATACTCCAATTAAATTGCTCCACCACACCTAACGCTACCCCAGAAATGACTCCTTTCAATGGTTCCCTGTTCCTAAGAGCAAAGCAAGGTACAGAGTGCCCGCTCCCTCTGGGTGGAAGAAATACAAACAAACATCACAATTCCACTTCTGGTTACCTTCACCGATTAACAGTATTCAACATCTTTTCCTCCCAACTTGATACCACATATGGATCAGCCAAAAGGCCTGGATCTACATTCTCTAGGAATCTCACTCCGATTGGGCTAAACTCATCTTTATCATAACCATCAGGATGCGACTCTGCATCTTCAAGAACCCCCCCCCCCCCTATTCTTGCACTCCTCCTCCCTCAGTTAATTCCCCCTCACAATCATCAACTTATCTTTTACGCCTTACGACCATCTTCTCTTCTCTGTGCTTATCGACCAATCCGACGGAAGCAGCCATTGGGCTCTCTCCACCTCCCACCTGTTTGTTTGCAGATAGCCGCCCTTTGCACTGTTTTTTGTGTCGAGCGAGCAGCTCCGCCACATCGCTACTTCTTCAACATTTTCCAAATCCGCTTTAGTTATGGTAAATCTGTAGCCAAATGTCCAGGGAAAACAGTATGTCTCTTCATTCATGTCGTATTCAAATTCCTCAAACTGCACTTTGATGAATTCTGGCTGTTTGTACACGGTTGTCCACGAGGTGATGACCAACCGGATCACAACTAAACCGCACGGTTATTTACCACCCACCAACCTCCTCTCATCGGAATTGCCGTAAGACACTTTAGTGGTCGAGAGGTCATGATACGTTCAGACGTAAAGGGGAACCAATAGTATCGATTCATGTAAAAAAAAAAAAAAATGATGATAGTGATATAATAATCTATATAATAATCTATGAAAATGAAATGATTTGGTAAAATGTAACAGAGTAAAAGTAAGTTACTTCCTGCAGAAATTACTTGAGCAAGAGTACAAGTACAGCCCACACAGAGTAACTAAAAGAGTACTAGTCCCTCCAAAAATGTAAAGGGCAGCAGTGGGCTGGATTCAACCCCATGCCAGCTCTGGCATATGTGTGCTGGGGTCATCTGCTGTAACCACTGGACAATACAGGCACTGAAACAACCATTAATGTATTTTGCCTATTGCTTGCCTTGAACATATAATAGAACAATTAAATCAACAACAAAAAAACTGGATGTCCGGGGGAGGCAGGGGAGCAGGTATCTGGTGAGTGGTGGCTATTCAACAGCCTTATTTTTTTATTTTTAAGTTAACCAGGTAAGTTGACTGAAAATACACTCTCATTTACAGCAACTACCTGGGGATTAGTTACAGGGGAGAAGAGGGGGGGATGAATGAGCCGATTGGAAGCTGGGTGTGATTACGCCAGTGATATGCATCCAGGGTCCTCCATTTATCTCTATGATGGAAACTTGACACCAAAACACCTGTTATTGTGCCAAAATAAAGATATGTAAAGTGATCATTTAAACATTGAACAACATAATTAGTTAGATACATGAGTAATTTCAGATTCATACAATCAACATTGAACATTTGACAGAGAACAGTAGAGATTATATTTCTCTCATTTCAATGTAAAGGTTTTGAAAATCATATTTTTACTATTTTATTAATTTGGTATGCAGATAAAAATGTCTACAATGAAAATGAAAGAAAATGATTCAAATGAGCACTACTCTTCATGGTACTCCTTTTGTTGTAACTTGTTCACTATGTTTGGTAGTGATAATTCTATTTGGGTGGAATAGGAATTCAGGTTAATATATTGAAATATACAATACAAAAAAAGTGTAAGTAGTATACTGTATATATCTATCTCACATACTGTATGTCAGAATATGTTTGCTGAAAGTTTGGGAAAAGTAGGATGCAAATGTGCATATTCTTTCAACCCCCACAATTTGCACCACTTCTGTGAAAGGATAGGGTATAGGGTGGCATTTTGGAAACAGAGCAGAGACAAGAGGAGTGTCTGCCCCCCTGCCAGCCTGCCTGCACTCGTGTGAAGTACATGATATTTCCCTTGACCTGACATGAAAATAGTCTGTTTACTCTGGCTGGACACAAACCCAGTTAAGAGATCCAAATGTGTATTTATTTTTAATGACTGCATGATTGCCAGATTGTTTCTGCTCTATCAACAGTAACAGACATGAGTGGTTCAACAGAAGCATTTATTGAATATGAAGGATTCAAAAATGAAAAGAAAATGTGCAAAATAAACATTTTTTATTAACATTTGTTTAACCCTTGAAAACATTTGGGTCTTATCGTCCAATCTCACTATTAAATACGGACACAAAGATGCAATGTGAAGCACTAGCAAGAATCTTCCCAGATAAGAGGGAATTAATCAAACCTTGAGTTGCAAATTCTGGATTTCCATGTTATTCCCTCCTGATTACGGGTATCTTCCGACCAGAATTCATGTAAAAACGTTTTGGTAACGTTACCGGAAAATTGCAACCCTAATCAAAACGTACATATTTTTGCCAGCGCATCTACACCTACCAACCTCTTCACAAGATATCACATAACATTTGTAAAAAAACAGGTTACAATTGTCCCTCTGTATCTGGTGAAACTGGGGGTATCAACTCTCCCTCAGAAACCTCTGATACAGGGTAGTTTCCCTGCCCTGTGGAGGTAGAGGAGGGGCTCCACAAACCGACTGACCACACTGATAAAGAGCCAAATATATGTGGCATAAAGCAACTGCCCAGAATCTAAGATTCCAAGAAAAGTTAAAACCACTAGCCATGGGAGGTAGTTCACCGTCACAGACACCATGATAATCAAAATGATCTTAAACGCCCTCATCTTCATGTTATTTGTCCCCTCCCTCTCTCCCCTTCCCCCGGCCCAGGCTGTTTCAGAGTCCTGAGAACTGAGAGGCAGCAGAATAACTTAAATGCAATTAAGACCAGAAATTCACCCAAAGACACATGATATCGGACATTTTGAAGGTATACAATCATAATAGTAAAACAGAACACAATCACAACAAACCAAACCAATCCAGAACACCACACCTTGTGTCTCAGGGATCTGTACTTCAGGAAGAACACAGGGTGGACCACTGCCAGGTCGCACTCAAAACATATACAGCACTGGAACAAGGGGCGACCTGTTTAGGCACATTATTTCCAGCAACGTCGCACCCTGCATCCCACTGTTGGTTTACCTCTGAGGCTAAGCAGGGTCAGTCCTGCATGTTCAGACCCTGTTTGTGAGACCAGATGTAGCTGGAAGTGATGGAAGATGGTACCGTACTGGATGACCGCCATTTTGCAATCTTTCTGTCACTCTGACCCAATTTTGGGCTACCAAGAAGAAACGGTGATGTTACAGAGGCAAGAGAGGGGTTTTACTGGTGAGATTAAGGTAAAAGGAGAACCGGCCACCTCTTGGCATTCTACTGGTCACTTGATAATAAGATGGATTTACATCTGATCTTTGATTGTCTACCAACGGGACTCTCAAAACTGTGTCACGGTTCATGAATCCACTGCCTCCCTCTCTCTTTCTCTCTCTCTCTCTCTCTCTCTCTCTCCCGTGTTTGTGTGGGCGTGGTTCCCAATCTCAGCCTGATTGTCTGTGCCAGCTGGAATCACTTATATTCCCTTTATATGTTCTGTAACCAGTGTTTCTTGTTGTCAGATCGTTGTTACTTCTCTGAGTTTGTGTCGTGTGTCCGTACTCATCTCTCATCGCCCTTGTGTGGATTATCTGCTGTGCTCCCTCCTACACATCCGGACACACTCCCCTGGATTTCTCAGCACGCTATCATAGGAAGATGCGCCCTAGTCCCTGGGTCGGATTCCGTCTGAGTAGAGTCAGTCTGTCCTGTTGCTGCTGTAAACTGTATTCATTAAACCATCGTTGCTTGCATCTTGCATCCGCCTCTGTATTGTCACAGAACGATCTGACCAGACCATGGATGCAGCGAGTTCAACGAGTCTGACCGAATTCATTTCCCGCAGTATCACGAGAATGGATCAACAAGAGGAGAACATCTCCAGCACAGGTCAGGCAGTACAAGGCCTTGTGACGCAGGTATCCCAGCTGACCCAACAATTACAACATCTGAGGGGTCTCGCTGCGCCACCTACACCAGCAGTTCAACCCGCCCCGCCAGAGCCGGATTCCCAGCTAGAGCCACGGCTACCGACACCAGAGGGTTATTCAGGTGATCCTGACTATTGCAGAGCTTTTCTTACGAGATGTTCCATGCAATTCTCGTTGCAGCCACGGACCTTCAACCGTGAACAGTCTAAGGTAGCATTCGTACTCACACTGCTATCAGGCAAAGCGGCTCTTTGGGGAACGGCGGTGTGGGCGAACCAGGACCCATGCTGCACCTCTTTCCAGACACTCTCCGAGGAGATGAGAAGGGTCTTCGATCGGGCCGTGGCGGGTAGGGAGGCGGCCAGACTACTCGCTGACCTTCGCCAAGGAGACCGTTCAGTATCGGAATACTCCATCCAATTCCGCACTCTGGCCGCAGAGTGTCAGTGGAACGAGGAGGCGCAGTGGGACATGTTCCTGCATGGGCTGGAGGACCGGATCCAGAAGGAGATTTATGTTCTGGACCTTCCCAGGAATTTAAATGGACTAGTGGAACTAGCCTTGAGGGTCGACGCTCGTCTGAGTCGTATTGGCCACCGAGCATGCCCTAACAGACCGTATAACGACACGGAGGGCTGGCATGCCAGCGGCGGGAACACGGCCAGTTCAGCCTCCGCTCACGAACCCATGCAGCTGGGGAGAGCTCGCCTCTCCCGGGAAGAGAGGGAGAGGCGGAGATCCCAAGGACTCTGTCTCTACTGTGGTAGAGCGGGCCACTTTATCCACTCCTGCCCGGTAAAAGATCAGGCCCGGTAGTAAGCTTGAGGCTACTATCGGGTGGTGTCACCACAGAGAAGACCTCATCATCTACTCTCCTCCCGGTAAGACTAAGATGGGCCACCCACACGCACGACACCCAAGCCTTACTGGATTCAGGAGCAGAGGGTAATTTCATGGACTTCAAGCTCGCTCACAAACTCCAGATTCCTATCACCTCACTCTCGCACAAGATATCCGTCAACGCTCTCAATGGTCAAGAACTCCCTAACATTTCTCACACCACTGAACCTATCACACTCATCACTTCTGGCAATCACACTGAGACACTATCATTTCTACTCATGGACTCACCCATTGCACCATTAGTTCTCGGCCACCCTTGGCTCACCCAACACAACCCCAGAGTTGACTGGGGTCATAACTCTATATCCATGTGGAGTAACAAGTGCCTTGAGTCCTGTTTGGTGTCTGCTTGTTCATCTGTGTCTGATTCTGTGTTTCTAGAGGAGGCAGTGGATTTGTCTAACGTGCCCGTTGAATACCTCGACCTGAAGGAGGTGTTCAGTAAGTCCCGTGCTGCTTCTCTTCCTCCGCATCGTCCCTATGACTGTGCAATAGAATTATTGCCAGGTGAGTCTCCGCCTAAAGGCAAGTTATATTCACTCTCTGTTCCTGAGAGGGAGGCTATGGAGAGATACATCTCTGATTCTCTGGCATCTGGATTCATTCGTCCTTCCTCTTCTCCAGCGGGGGCCGGGTTCTTCTTTGTGGGGAAGAAGGACGGTTCTCTGCGTCCTTGCATTGATTACCGTGGGTTGAATAACATCACAGTGAAGAATACCTATCCCTTACCGTTGATGTCCTCAGCCTTTGAAAGGTTACAGGGAGCATCCGTGT
This sequence comes from Oncorhynchus kisutch, assembly GCF_002021735.2. NCBI lineage: Eukaryota > Metazoa > Chordata > Actinopteri > Salmoniformes > Salmonidae > Oncorhynchus > Oncorhynchus kisutch. Next base: position 51,148,316 of record NC_034185.2, read on the forward strand.
TCACTAAGTTGGATTTACGGAATGCATATCATTTGGTTCGCATAAGGGGGGGGGACGAATGGAAGACCGCGTTTAACACCCCCAGAGGGCACTTCGAATATTTGGTCATGCCTTTTGGGCTATCCAACTCCCCAGCGGTTTTCCAGGCACTCGTCAATGACGTGCTGAGAGATATGATTGATCAGTTCATATATGTTTACCTGGATGACATACTGATTTTTTCTTCTTCTCTCCAGGAACACGTTCAGCACGTCAGACGAGTGCTTCAGAGGTTGTTGGAGAATGGACTTTTTGTCAAGGCGGAGAAATGCATTTTTCATGCACAATCCGTTCCATTCCTAGGTTACATCGTCTCGACTGAAGGTATTCGCATGGATCCTGACAAGGTTAAGGCTGTGGTGGATTGGCCAAGCCCAGATTCCCGTAAGGCCCTACAGAGGTTTCTGGGATTCGGCAATTTCTACCGGCGTTTCGTTCGCAACTTTAGCCAGATAGTCGCTCCTCTTACCGCCTTAACCTCCCCCAGAGTGACGTTCAGGTGGTCCGATACAGCCGAGGCTGCATTCACCAAACTCAAGAGCCGCTTTGTTTCGGCTCCCATCCTCATTGCTCCCGATCCCTCGCGTCAGTTCGTGGTGGAGGTGGACGCTTCAGAGGTGGGGGTAGGTGCGGTACTTTCCCAACGTTCCTCTTCTGACGACAAGATGCACCCTTGCGCGTTCCTTTCCCATCGGTTATCACCTGCGGAACGCAACTACGACATTGGCAACAGAGAGTTGTTGGCAGTGAAGTTAGCACTGGAGGAGTGGCGCCATTGGTTAGAGGGTTCGGGGGTACCTTTTATAGTTTGGACCGATCACAAGAATTTAGAATATATCAGAACCGCCAAGCGACTCAACTCCAGGCAGGCGCGGTGGGCACTCTTTTTCGGACGTTTTGACTTCTCTCTCTCGTATCGCCCGGGTTCCAAGAATGTCAAACCCGATTCCCTTTCTCGCATTTTTGACCATTCCGAACGCCCATCCACTCCCGAGTGCATCCTACCCGGGACCCTAGTGGTCTCCACACTCACATGGGAGGTTGAATCGAGGGTCAAAACGGCCTTAGAAGGGGAAACGCCTCCGCCCGGTTGCCCGCCTAATCGGTTGTTTGTGCCGGAGGGGTGTCGGTCCGATGTTATTCGGTGGGGACATTGCTCCAACGTAGCGTGTCATCCAGGAGTCAGCCGCACTAGCTTTTTGGTTAAGCAACGCTTTTGGTGGCCACTGATGGCTCGTGACATTCACAGTTTTGTCTTGGCTTGCTCGGTTTGTGCCACTGGGAAGACTTCTAATCGACCCCCAGATGGGTTACTCCAACCGCTGTCGGTCCCTTCGAGACCCTGGTCCCACATCGCGCTAGATTTTGTTACCGCCCTCCCGCCCTCCCAGGGCAAGACGGTTGTTTTGACCGTGGTGGACCGGTTCTCGAAGGCGGCTCATTTTATTCCCTTGCCTAAATTACCATCTGCCAAGGAGACAGCGGTAACTGTCGTGGATCACGTCTTTCGCTTACATGGCCTGCCGATGGACGTAGTTTCTGACAGGGGGCCCCAATTTGTGTCCAAGTTTTGGCAAGAGTTTTGTAGGTTACTGGGAGCGAGTGTCAGCCTGTCTTCAGGGTTTCATCCCCAGAGCAACGGTCAAACGGAGAGGGCCAACCAAGATTTGGAGAGAGTGTTGCGATGTTTGGTTTCTAAGAATCCCTCTTCCTGGAGTCAACAACTCTCTATGGTTGAGTACGCTCACAATTCGTTGCCAGTGGCAGCCACGGGTCTCTCTCCGTTTGAGTGTAGTTTAGGTTACCAGCCACCTATCTTTCCCAGTACGGAGTCCGAGGTCACTGTTCCCTCCGCTCACGCTTTCATCCAGAGGTGCCGTCACGCATGGAGCAGAGCCCGTGAGACTCTTCTCCGGGTGGGGGCGCGCACCAAGGCTAAGGCCGATCGCCACCGGTCGAAGCCTCCGGTATACGTCGTTGGCCAAAGAGTGTGGCTTTCTACTAAGAACATTCCACTCCGATCCGTTTCGAACAAGCTTGCCCCAAAATTTATCGGCCCGTTCAAAGTCACCAGGATCATTAGTCCGGTGGCGGTCCGGCTCAAGCTTCCTCCGGCGTATAGGAGAATTCATCCTACCTTTCATGTGTCTAAAATAAAACCTGTGTTTCAGGCACGCATTAACCCGCCGGTCCCGGTTCCCCCGCCGCCACGACTTGTTGATGGGGAACCCACCTTTTCTGTCAATCGTATTTTGGACTCTAGAAGGAGGGGACGCGGATTCCAGTACCTGGTGGACTGGGAGGGTTACGGCCCGGAGGAGAGAAGTTGGGTACCTGCTAGGGACATTCTGGATCACTCCCTTATCGATGATTTCAATCGACAGGTAAATTCGCCTGGGAACGCCAAGAGGCGTTCCTAGGGGGGGGGGTATTGTCACGGTTCATGAATCCACTGCCTCCCTCTCTCTTTCTCTCTCTCTCTCTCTCTCTCTCTCTCCCGTGTTTGTGTGGGCGTGGTTCCCAATCTCAGCCTGATTGTCTGTGCCAGCTGGAATCACTTATCTTCCCTTTATATGTTCTGTAACCAGTGTTTCTTGTTGTCAGATCGTTGTTACTTCTCTGAGTTTGTGTCGTGTGTCCGTACTCATCTCTCATCGCCCTTGTGTGGATTATCTGCTGTGCTCCCTCCTACACATCCGGACACACTCCCCTGGATTTCTCAGCACGCTATCATAGGAAGATGCGCCCTAGTCCCTGGGTCGGATTCCGTCTGAGTAGAGTCAGTCTGTCCTGTTGCTGCTGTAAACTGTATTCATTAAACCATCGTTGCTTGCATCTTGCATCCGCCTCTGTATTGTCACAAACTGCAATATTCTCTGCTTTTCTGAAACATGGCTCTAAGACAAGCTACCCCATGGCAATACAACTCGATGGATTCTCCATTCACCGTGCCGACAGGACAGTGGAGTCCAGGAAATCAAGGGGGGCAGGGGTTTCAGAAATCTGTCATTTTAATAAGGAGACATTCAGCAATTCAACAGCTGGCGACGAGAGAGCTTGCATCAAAAATGGAGAAAGTCCCCAACTTTATGCAAATTATGAGCATTGCATCCACGCAATAGCCAATTGGAGGAAGGAGGGTCTCGCTAGCCAGCTTTGACACTGTGCTGGATAGGCTAACAACCAACATGTTGTTTTACATGCAGTTCAGAAGATAAACCGCTGAGGGGAGGTTTTGGCAACAAGCTGAAGATAGTGAGTTGTGTGAGAATGTTTTATGCCACTGCTCTGAAGTATGGCATCAAAACTTGTAAAACTAGAAACATTTATATTTATGTGATACATAATGTAAGAATAACGTTTTAAAAAGATAAGAAGTGGATATGTTATTTAGGAATGGCTCACGTCGACAGACTTTAGAATTGACATCAGATTTGTGTTGCATAAGCAGGAGGCTGAGCAGCTTTCTGGATCTTATAGACCACTATCACTGTTAAATGTAGATGCCAAAAGCCTTTAAAACGGACATATTTTTCACTGTTTGTAAATGCTAACCAAACATGGTTCACCCAAAAAGAGGAAAAGACCAGAAAAATAAAAGTTCAAATATTTCATTTAATTGAGACATCGAAGTAAGAAAATGTACCCATTTCTTTGAATGTAGTTTTCAGTTTTCGATTCTGACTGTTTGATAGAGGTGAGGTGATGGGTAGCATAAGCTTATAGACCAGGGTTCGTCAACTATGTTTGGCTTCGGGCCCAAAAAATTTATAGAGTTAATAGTCGGCGGGCCAGAATCATAATTAGCATATAATATTAGCACAGTTAATTGGCCTACACTACAAATTGAACAACATTTTTAACACATTTGATTAGTACATAATACATTCAGTGACAAAATTATTTTGATCTGATCAAGTTCATAAAATCACCAATATTTCTATTCAATTATTTTTGGGTTTATTTCTCTGTGCATTGATTGGTGGGGGAAAAACAGGTCTACGTAGCCTACACTACTCTTTAAAATGTCAACATTCGTTCAGAACAATTAGCTTGATCGCAAGAGAACATGTCGCTCTCAAAAAGTATCAAAAGAGAGGTGGATAATAAAAATCGAAGTTTCAGGGAAGAATGGCCAGAGAGATACGCAATTCATCTTTCTCCAATGCCAAGCCAGTGTGTCTTATTTGCAATGAAAATGTCGCTGATTTGCAAAGAATTTAATCTCAGACGGCATTATGAATCTAAGCATGGCACTTTCAAAGTGGCCTTCCCGCCCCAGACAGAGGCCGGATGCAGAAAAATGGAAGCATTGACTACAAGCTACAAACACAGCAGCAGAATCCTCCTTCAGAAGGTCACAAGTGCCTCCGTAAAAGCATCCTGGGTTTTAACCAAACACAACATGCCCTTTACAGATGCAGAGGTTTTTAAAAAGTGCATGGTGATGGTTTTGGAGGAATTGGCTACCGACAAGTCTATGGATAGCATAATTGCATCTGTCAAACAGGTGCCCCTGTCTGCGTCAACAGCCAGAAGCCGTGTTCATGCACTGGCAGATGATGTGCATAGGATTGTTCTGGAAGTGCTCAGTCAGGCTGAGCATTTTTCCCTGGCTATTGATGAGAGTACTGTCAACACAAATGTAGCACAATTGTGTGTATATGTCCGTTATTTTCATGGAAATGACTTTAAAAGAAGAGCGACTGGCACTGATTCCCCTCGAAGAACACACCATCCTATTCACAAATCTGGAGGAATTGTTTACGCAGCATGGCTTGTCATTCGAAAAAGTCTACTTTGTGGTCACCGACGAGGCTCCTGCTATGATGGGAGACACAGGGGCCTAGTCAGCAGGTTGAAGGAAATAGCCCCACAAATTAATGGCTTGCATTGTCTCATCCATCAGAGTGTGCTGTGTTCCAACATAAACTGTGAGCTAAAAGATGTGTTGGATAAAATAATGTGAATGTGTCTTTTCCGCAGGCATATTACAGAATCGGGAGGCCATCCACGATGATCTCCTGCTTCACAACAACGTGCGCTGGGCTGAGTAAAGGAAAAGCTGTAGAGCGATTATGTGAGCTGCATGACCAGGTTGTTGATTTTGTCCGAAAAAGCTAAATGAGGGCAGCAGCTGACCACATTCGTATTCTGGAAATTGAGGAATTCCTCTGATGTAGATTTTTTTGGGCTGACATATTCTGTCACTTAAACGGGTTAAATCTGCAGTTACAAAGGAAGAAGGAAAACTTGAGGCCTTTACTAGGAAGCTTGAGTTGTTCGATTTGGACTTTGGACTCGATTTGGACAGTGCACTTCAGCACACTGAAAAAACTACAGGCAGAGGGGACAAGTCCGCTGCATTGTCACAGAGGTGATAGAAGATTTCATCAAGCAGCTGAGAGACAACTTCTCCACCAGATTTGAAGATTACAGCATGCCCAAGGATATCATTGGTTTGTACGTGATCCTTTCACAGTCCGCCCAGGTGGGGAATTCTCTTCCCTCGCTAAGAAAACGATACCCTCGCTGGATGATGTTGCAATTCAAACTGAGCTGATTGGATTCCAGACATCGAGCCAAGTCAGGGATGCGCTCCGGAGTGTTGAGTCCTTGTGTGCGTTTTGGGTGGCATGCTCAGAGGAATACAGCACAATAAAGACACTTGACTTTTATGTGCTAACAACGTTTGGATCGACTTACCTGCGAGTCCTCACAGGAACTCGCACGACAGGAACCGGCTTTCACATACAGTGGGGCAAAAAAGTATTTAGTCAGCCACCAATTGTGCAAGTTCTCCCACTTAAAAAGATGAGAGGCCTGTAATTTTCATCATAGGTACACTTCAACTATTACAGACAAAATGAGGGGAACAAATCCAGAAAATCACATTGTAGGATTTTAATGAATTTATTAGCAAATTATGGTGTAAAGTAAGTATTTGGTCAATAACAAAAGTTTATCTCAATACTTTGTTATATACCCTTTGTTGGCAATGACAGAGGTCAAATGTTTTCTGTAAGTCTTCACAAGGTTTTCACACACTGTTGCTGGTATTTTGGCCCATTCCTCCATGCAGATCTCCTCTAGAGCAGTGATGTTTTGGGGCTGTTGCTGGGCAACACGGACTTTCAACTCCCTCCAAAGATTTTCTATGGGGTTGAGATCTGGAGACTGCCTAGGCCACTCCAGGACCTTGAAATGCTTCTTACGAAGCCACTCCTTCGTTTCCCGGGCGGTGTGTTTGGGATCATTGTCATGCTAAAAGACCCAGCCACGTTTCATCTTCAATGCCCTTGCTGATGGAAGGAGGTTTTCACTCAAAATCTCACGATACATGGCCCCATTCATTCTTTCCTTTACACGGATCAGTCGTCCTGGTCCCTTTGCAGAAAAACAGCCCCAAAGCATGATGTTTCCACCCCCATGCTTCACAGTAGGTATGGTGTTCTTTGGATGCAACTCAGCATTCTTTGTCCTCCAAACACGACGAGTTGAGTTTTTACCAAAAAGTTCTATTTTGGTTTCATCTGACCATATGACATTCTCCCAATCTTCTTCTGGATCATCCAAATGCTCTCTAGCAAACTCCAGATGGGCCTGGATATGTACTGGCTTAAGCAGGGGGACACATCTGGCACTGCAGGATTTGAGTCCCTGGCGGCGTAGTGTGTTACTGATGGTAGGCTTTGTTACTTTGGTCCCAGCTCTCTGCAGGTTATTCACTAGGTCCCCCCATGTGGTTCTGGGATTTTTGCTCACCGTTCTTGTGATCATTTTGTCCCCACGGGGTGAGATCTTGCGTGGAGCCCCAGATCGAGGGAGATTATCAGTGGTCTTGTATGTCTTCCATTTCCTAATAATTGCTCCCACAGTTGATTTCTTCAAACCAAGCTGCTTACCTATTGCAGATTCAGTCTTCCCAGCCTGGTGCAGGTCTACATTTTTGTTTCTGGTGTCCTTTGACAGCTCTTTGGTCTTGGCCATAGTGGAGTTTGGAGTGTGACTGTTTGAGGTTGTGGACAGGTGTCTTTTATACTGATAACAAGTTCAAACAGGTGCCATTAATACAGGTAACGAGTGGAGGACAGAGGAGCCTCTTAAAGAAGAAGTTACAGGTCTGTGAGAGCCAGAAATCTTGCTTGTTTGTAGGTGACCAAATACTTATTTTCCACCATAATTTGCAAATTAATTAATAAAAAATCCTACAATGTGATTTTCTGGATTTCTTTTTCTCATTTTGTCTGTCATAGTTGAAGTGTACCTATGATGAAAATTACAGGACTTGCACAATTGATGGCTGACTAAATACTTTTTTGCCCCACTGTATATTTGTGCGGAACTACTCACTTTTCCAGCCAGAGGTCCTGGGCTGGCGCGGTTACACGTGGTCTGTGGTTGTGAGGTCAGTTGGACGTACTGCCAAATTCTCTAAAATGTCACTGGAGGCGGCTTATGATAGAGAAATTAACATTAATTTCACATCAGCATGCAAATTGAAGAAAACCTAAGACATCGATGGCATTGTGTGACAAAACTGCACATTTTAGAGTGGCCTTTTGTTGTCCCTAGCACAAGGTCCACCTGTGTAATAATCATGCTGGTTAATCAGCTTCTTGATATGCCACACCTGTCAGATGGATGGATTATCTTGGTAAAGGAGAAATGCTCACTAACAGAGATGAAAACTATTTTATGCCCAAAAAGTTTAAAGAAATATGCTTTTTTGTGAGCAAGGAACATTTCTGGAAACTTTTATTTCAGCTCATAAAACACCTACATGTTGTGTTTATATTTTTATTCCGTATACACTGTTGTCGTGTCTTTACACATGAACGCTCACTCATTCGGGAACAATTGCAATCAATATATATATTTACGCTCAGTGTGTCGTCTTGATCGCTGGTGAAAAGTATTTCGTAGAATTGTCCGTCTCCCTCTCTCTCTCTGTCTTGGTTAGAGGGGATAGTTCAAAGTGACATTCGTTATAGAATGGATGTTTCGGCGGTTGTCGTTCTTCGCGTTCAATGATACCGAATTCCTAGCTGCAGACTAGTAATCAATATCAAAGACTTGTTCTCATTCTGTCGGTATCAATAGTCTAAGAGTTTAAAACCTCTTGGTGTTAGGGGGCAGTATTTTCATTTTTGGAAAAAAACGTTCCCGTTTTAAACGGGATATTTTTTCAGGAAAAGATGCTAGAATATGCATATAATTGACAGCTTTGGATAGAAAACACTTTAACGTTTCCAAAACTGTAAAGATATTGTCTGTGAGTATGACAGAACTGATGTTGCAGGCGAAAGCCTGAGAAAAATCCAATCCGGAAGTGCCCCAGGTTTTGAAAGCGCTGCGTTCCAATGACTCCCTATTCAGCTGTGAATGTACCATCAATGAGCTTACGCTTTCTACGTATTCCCCAAGGTGTCTACAGCATTGTGACGTAGTTTTATGCATTTCTGTTGAAGAATAGCCGTAGGCAGCCACATTGCGTAAGTGGTCACATGGTGGCTCCGAGAGAGATTCTCCCGTAAAATACAGAGGTAGCCATTACTCCAATCGGTCAGAGTGAAAAACGAATTGTCCCGACTGATATATTATCGAATAGATATTTGAAAAACACCTTGAGGATGGATTCTAAACAACGTTTGCCATGTTTCTGTTGATATTATGGAGCAAATTTAGAATATTTTTCGGAGTTGTGGTGACCGCAGTTTCCGGGCGATTTCTCAGCCAAACGTGAAGAACAAACGGAGCTATTTCGCCTACAAAAATGATCTTTTGGGAAAAAATGAACTTTGGCTGTCTACCTGGGAGGCTCGTGAGTGAAAACATCCGAAGTTCATCAAAGGTAAACGATTTAATTTGATTGCTTTTCTGATTTCCGTGACAAGTTTGCCTGCTGCTAGCAAGGCATAATGCTATGCTAGGCTATGATAAACTTACACAAATGCTTGTCTAGCGTTGGCTGTAAAGCATATTTTGAAAATATGAGATGACAGGGTGATTAACAAAAGTGTGTTCCAATATATTTCACTTGTTATTTTCATGAATAGGAATATTTTCTAGGAAGATTTATGTCCGTTGCGTTATGCTAATTAGTGTCAGATGATGATAACGGTCCCGTTCACGGGCTGGGCGTCACTACAGGTTAACCACGTGGTATGGTTTAAAGATTCAGCAATGGTCCACAACCTTTGTCCCTCCTAATGGAGAAAAAATGGGCTGCAACCTTTAGCCATCTCGTAATTGAGGTAAGCTCGGTCTGCTGATAATTTCTCAAAGTTGGGTTTTATTCGGAATGGCAGAAAAGGGCTGTCCCAGGAGGCCTGACCCTAACTGGGCTCAGGAGCGGTCCTCTGATTTAGTTCAAATCAAAAGGGAATTGTATTTTTCTTCATTAAACAGTCCAAAATCATATTACACAATCATACAAACAGTATCATACTCACTCATTCATCTTATAAAACAATTAGATGTAAACCTCATATCTGAGGCTATTATATAAACAGCGTTATGGTAATGTGGCCACACCATCTCCCATGAGCTTCTCAAGTTGTAACAAACGGACCAGTTCGTAGCTGGATTCTTCACTGATCTGTTATGCTTTTTCTGGAACGTGAAATTTGTTCGTACCTCAAGTTCTGTGAGGTGGAAGGATTTCCTTTGTTCTCCATGAAAAACTACTCTCTATAACTGTGTGTCCATGAGGTCTTCTCAGGAATTTACGACCTCTGACCACAGCAACCTAGTTGAAGGAGGAAAGGGGGAGGCAGGGAGAGGGGGATGGGCTTGCTATACCCAAAGAGGCCAAAGTCATGACACTGTGCAAGTTTCCATTGCATTTCCAACTTTACTGATGGTTTTGACGCAACAAATTTTGTGCCCACTCTGGTTGTGGCTATTGCACTCTAGCCTACATCTTGCAGATACAGTGCGGGTATAGCTTACATGATGAGATTATTATGGATAAGACTTTAATAATTTTTGTCAAAACGGCAGCCAAGTATCGATCATCATTTGACCAGAATAAGACCCTCGATATTTATTGGAAAGGAGTATCAACCCCATCACAGTGCACTTTCACCACCATGTGACGTTCATCATAATTTATTTAATCTGTAGCCTAATAAACTGCATGCTTCACTGAGTCGTAGTGGAGGACCATATCATTGCGTGACTTCAAGTTTACTTTGATATGATTGATGGTTATTATATAATTATTTGCGCATAAAGACAGTTCCTCCATTTTTTGCATAATTTATTTTACAGATGTTGTTTTGTCGACATTTGGAAAGTTTACCAACATATGTTGTTTCCATCAGGCCTGTCGTGACATGTATCTAACATGTACTTTACTCACTTAAAAAAGGTTGGATGGAAACCTGGTAATTAAGCAAAGTTAAGTCCAACTCCTCCAGTTGGCCAGTCCACTGCTAGAGTTGCATCGTTCAGGTTTGATGTAAAAGGTGATGGTTTCACCTCAGCCGTCATCTCTACCTCCCAAAACCATAGACCACGTCAGCCAATATCCCAAATAATATCTAGAACATATAAATATATAAGATCTCTGTGCATTCCCCTCTCTAGGATGCCAATATTTGATGACTGTGACTAGAAGTAGTACAGCTACGACCAGAAGTCACTTCTCGTAGCAGGTTAGGAGAGCCTTTTAGCTAACCCTAACCTTAACCTAAATCTCCTAACCTGTCACATTAATTATCCTAACCTTCTGCATAAATTCTCCTCACCTGCTACAAAAAAGTCACTTCTGGTTGTAGCTGTACTCCCTCTAATGAAGGAATGGGCAACTCCAGTCCTCTGAGGCCTGATAAGTATGACAAGTGAGGAGAATAACACACCTGGCTCCAATAATTAACTAAACATTATCTTCAGTTTAGAATGCAATTAGTTGGAGTCAGCTGTGTTTGCTAGGGATGGGGGGAAAGTGCAATACCACTCTGGCCAGCGAGGACTGAAGTTGGCCAGCAAGGACTGAAGTTGCCCATCCCTGCTCTAATCAAAGCCATCTTTGATCTCTGCCATGAAGTCTTGCATTTCCTGTCTGGTGATGGCCTAATGACCCACACCTGTTTGCCTCATTTCCTGATCTTAATGTGATATTCCAGTCTCCTTTTTACCTCTAACACCTGATTTAATTAAAAGTCACACCTCAATAGGTGGTCGAGGTATGTCATAACATTGCACAAGAGGGGGGGCTTTCCTATTTTGTTCTCCATTGTTCCTCAAGTAAGTTTGGAGGCCAACGACATCACGGATTCCAATCAGACCAACTCTTTGAAGTTGTGTCAAATAAAAACTGTTACTACTTTACTGTATTTATATTTGGAATATCTTATCACCAATAAAATAACAAAAATCACTGGAGGATGTTTTTAATTCTGCAGTACACCCCGGGTAAACCAAGTTATGGCCCCCTCTAGTGATGGGAAGTTAGTGCTAATTTTGGGTTGGAGTTAAACTCTACAAGTAGACCTGGGTTCTTCCTTCTAAACAATAAAATGCATTCCTTCCTTGTAGTAATCCGTGATCTAATAGGGATTGTATAGCTGAACGCAGTAGTACAATTATTCTATAAACACAAACATGTTTAAGACTTGAGTCCGAGGTGCAGTTGAAGCAATAGCTGTAATACCGAATTCTAGGTACATGCAGTCACATTCAAATATGCCAGATACAGGAGTAAGTCCCAATCTCAAGATCAATATATAAAATACACCTCAAAGTATGCATGTATCATTACACTCATGATTATTCAGGTTCTTTCTCTCTGCCATTACAGTCGTCTGTGTGTTACCTGTTACACAGGATGATGGAAAACAATGATTATTTTAAGTTGGGTTAGCAGATTCCGTTAGCTTCAGCATTTAAAGCAGGTCACTCAATGGTATGATTGTAAGCAAATTATATGAGTTCACTTGGCATCCGGGCCATCACTTGTCATCAAGGGCAAATCAAGTCCTATCCTAATATTATTTTCCATGCCACTTTATCATTGATGAAAAGTCATGTGATTTTGCAGTATAGTACTGTGGTGCTTTTCCCCCCAGTCTTCAGTACTTCATGTCTTGTTCTATTGTCACATGCCTAATGCCATCCCACAGTTATTTGTTTTTTTTCTGATGACACCACCTCAGAGGATACTACACAAAGAGCTCAAAAAGCGCAGAGGATTTTTTGTGAAGTTGTTTTCTCTTTCAGCTAAACCTCTGGCTGATGCCACGGTGGCTGCACTTAGGATGGCTTGTTGTTTCTTTAGGAACTCTCCTTCATATTTTGCTTTTAGTTCCTCCTCCGCTCTGAGTGTCTCCTCTTCCTTCTCTCTCAAGATCCTCTTCATCTCCTCTTCAATCGCCCTCTCAGCCTTTTGGAACATCTCAGTGGTGTAGTAGCTTCCTCCATTCATCATGACCATCTTGTTTATCTTCTCAAGCAGCTCAGTGACCTGGGAGCGGTTCTTCTTATCTCTGTTGTTGAAGTCATGATACCGCCCACCGCATTTGGCAATGACATCCTGAAGATCTGAAGAGGCACGCAAAAATTCTTCAATTGTTTGTTCTTCATCAAGCTGGTCTGCATTTGTGAAGAGAACCATGATGTATCTTGCTGCATCTTTTCCAAAGAATGACTGAATCATCTCCACTGCGTCTTTCTCTTCCTGTGTGAATCTAACCAACGCAATCACTACAAGGAACACATGGGGCCCAGGAGCAGAGAAGGAGATACACTTAGCAATCTTCATCAGGGTCTCCTCTTGTGACAAGTTAGTGTCAAACAAGCCTGGAGTGTCAACAATAGCCACTTCTCTCCCATCCACCTCCCCTCTTGCCTTGTCACACTCTTTTGTCAGAGAAACAGGGGAACGTTTGGACTCAAACACTTTTTTCCCCAGGATGGTGTTTGCTGTTGCACTCTTCCCAACTCCAGTCTTCCCAACCAGAACAATCCTCAGTGCCTCATTTTTTTTTTTCTGCACTGTTGGATGACAGAGAGAGACATTGTTGTTACTTTTCTTCTTGACATCAGAGTCAAACATGTTTGGTCTGTAAGAACCTAAACTGTGCACAAGTTAGCAATGAATTTCTATCAATTGAACTGTGTAAATGCAACTGCAACACGAAATGACAAAAAATCCTGTGCATTCTGCAATGAAATATAAAATATCACAAACAACTAATCTATCAAAACTGACTATGCGTTATTGTGGTGTGCGGTATTAATTAACACGTCATTAGACATATGCACCAACAGGTGGTGCAGTACTGAATATGAGTTAGTGGTGCTGTTTGTCTCCCCCGCGCCCGGCGGCAGATATCAATTCTGCTTCAAACGAGTGGGGGAAGCTGTCTGTACAACAGAATTCCTAGCAACGGTGCACACACAGGCAGAAAAGCACAAGGGGAGGGGTGTGGCGGGAGAGGGGGCGAAAACGCTACATCGTGGACCGTATCTGTGTCGCGGCATCGACAAAGCGTAATCTACAGTAGCGACAAATCAAGGGGATTCAGAGATTCTCACAGAAAAATTGTTGGCAACACTGGCTGCTACTGTATGTCTGTTACACTATGCTCAAATGTATTAATAAAGCAATCCGTTTATAAAGAGCTACTCCCTCACTTCTTCCAAGGCATAAAGAGTTCCATGGGATATTACAGTTATGGTTGAATCAAAAAGATTGTTATTAAAAAGCAAAGCAATGACAGCATTTCATGCGTAGTTGATTTTTGAAGAACACGAAAAACAAATACTAGAAATTAGTTTCCATATGTCGTATTACCATGTAGGTAGGTTACTCACCACCAGCCATATTTGGGTCTTGGCGAGAGAGAATGGATTGGTCCAGATAACAGAACAACTGCTTTCATAGTATCACTCATGCGGTCCGCCCCATAGACACACCCACAGTAATGGTATGCTCTTGGCAACTGCTCATTTTCGAAAGATGTTTCCCCAACGGTGGCGGTCCAAACACTTAAAAGACACACCCAATCCCCTCAGCCCTCAAATGACTGCAATTTAAAAACTATTTTATTTGTTTGTAAGGGTCTCTCTTTGATTGTAAGTCACATGATGAGTTTGTGGTTCAATAACTTAAAAGACACACCCTCGTCCACTTAATGCTGCAGTACCTTGAATTGTTGAAGTTGGTTCCAAAATCTTTAGATTTTGAGCTTCTCAAGGGCTTGCTGTCCTTGTCGAGAGAATACTGCGCTGCGCATGAATGGTGCATTGGGGAAATAATGACGTTTGAGTTTTGTCTTAGGTACAGATATCTTTTCTATTTATTCACAAAACATGTTTATAATTATTTATACCCAACAAGCGGCACCATATGGTAAATATATTGACTAATACAATCATAATAAAAATTATACTTCAGTCCAACGCAACAAACACCTACCAATCGCTGAAGTTGGATAATTATCTCCCTCACTAACTTTAAGCATCAGCTATCTGAGCAGTTTACCGATCGCTGCAGCTGTACACAGCCCATCTGTAAATATTCCATCCAACTACCTCATCCATCATATTGTTTTTATTGACTTTTTTTTGCTCTTTTGCACAACAGTATTTTTACTTTCACATCATCATCTGCACATCTATCACTCCAGTGTTAATTTGCTAAATTGTAATTACTTGTACAATAAATCAAATTTTAAAAAACACTAAAATCATCTTTATACTCATGAAACATAGTGAAGCTGGATGTGGGAATAAAATAAATGTTTTAAATAATGTTAAGAAATCCTACTGGGGGTTAACACAGATGTTTAAAATAAAACGTGTGGCTCAACAATGTAGCCTATCTCGCACCACCAGACACTTCCTCCCCAAGTGCACAGTTAAGGAAGGTGGCTACCCAAAACAAATGCAAACTGATTTACAAGAAATCACACGATACAAAAAAATGGTTCCCCAATTTCAACAGTGCACAGGAAACATGAACGTATCACTTACATTTGTTATAAATATATTGATTTGATCTAAATCCAGTTCTGCTACTTAACAACATAAAAATGTATTTAAAAAATGTAAAGTTAGAAAATCAATGTATGTAGGCTGGCAAACAGTGAGTCTTACATTTAGAGTGTTGGAATAGACTACGAAAACACATATGAAGTCCAGTACAAGTCTACCAGAACTATTTCTGAATCCAATTGGACTTTTGATATTCTTTAGGAAATTCAATGTATATTCAAGAAATAAGTTGCCTTGTCCTCGTTCCTGTTCTTTCAACAAAATGGAGCTGGTTTACATTCATTTCTGGGGTTGGGGCTGGGTAAACTGATCTGTGTAAGTGACAACTTCTGCCTAAAGAGAGTAGTGCCTCTATGTGGATGGACTGGGAACTTCAGCTACAAACCATAAGACCAGTTACTGCTTGATCTTTGTTTTGTGAATCGCTTTGGTGCAATTTTCACAAGTAGCATATGTGGTATATTTTCACAAGTAGCATATGTGGTATATTTTCACAAGTAGCATATGTGGTATATTTTCACAAGTAGCATATGTGGTATATTTTCACAAGTAGAATATGTGGTATATTTTCACAAGTAGCATATGTGGTATATTTTCACAAGTAGCATATGTGGTATATTTTCACAAGTAGCATATGTGGTATATTTTCACAAGTAGCATATGTGGTATATTTTCACAAGTAGCATATGTGGTATATTTTCACAAGTAGCATATGTGGTATATTTTCACAATGCTTAATACAAATCTCAAAACAGATCATCAAAATGGCAGTTTCAAACTCTAAGCACATTTTTAATTGATTAAGGCTGCTTTTACAAAGGCAGGCCAATTCTGAAATTTTATTCCACTAATTGGTCTTTTGACCAATCACACCAAATATTCTCACATCAGATCTTTTTCAGAGATGATATGATTGGTCAAACGACCAATTACTGAACAAAATATCTTAATTGGGCAGCCAATGTACAACAGAATCATAAAGTAACTTTTCACCTATAACTTAATCATTGTTTTATCTAGAAACACATGTTGTTTCACATTGCAATGCATAAACTTATTTTCAAAATGAAATGATCATCTTACTTTCTCTTCTCATTTGTTAAAATACATTTCACCATTACTTAATCTGGCTGCTCCTAATTGATAATAACTTAACTGGTTTGGGTACTACATACTTTGAGAACTACATAATGAAAACGTATGCTTATAACGAACATATAAAGTATGATACAGTGCCTTCAGAAAGTATTCACACCCCTTGATTTATTTCACATTTTGTTGTGTTACAGCCTGAATTCAAAATGGATTCAATATGTTTTTTTACTAACATATTCCACATGGCACAGCATATTTTCTTCAATCAAAACAAACCTGTCAGGTATATGTCTCTCAAGGGCAGCATCAGTTTACAGACGGGAGGAACACAGGTGTGTGGGAGTGAGTGAGTTAGGGAGTGAGTGAGTGAGGGAGTGAGTGAGTTAGTGAGTGAGTTAGGGAGTGAGTGAGTGAGTTAGGGAGTGAGTGAGTGAGTTAGGGAGTGAGTGAGTGAGTTAGGGAGTGAGTGAGTGAGTTAGGGAGTGAGGGAGTGTTGTCTGCAGTTTGTCTTCAGCTTGTCAACCTGACATCGCCTTCTACACCTTCCAGACGAAAGGATATTTACTTTTTCAGGTTTGTTAATTTTTTTTAACTGCCTTTGTCTCTGATTTTAAGAAACATGAACAATTTGTAGAACTGGATAATCCATTAGATGTGTTGAATATGACAATGAGTGAGTTAATTAGATAACATCCCATCTAGCACATAACGTTCTGAGATCCATGTGTTTCTTAGAGCTTGGTGAGAGCATGGTATCCCTGTGGTTATTATGCATCCAACCTTCCCATGACATTCCCTACAGGTTTCCTCATGGTTCTACTTAAAGTAATGTTCTCACATATGTTTTCCTGGAAGGGTGAGCTTTCAGGAATGGGGTCAAATAAAATATGCTAGAAGCGATAGAAACAAGGATCTATTTCCCAGAAACGAATAGTGTATATCATTGGTAACTGACGCTATCATGGTCCAATGATAGGTGTTCCATTCTGTGGACTGAGAATAACAATACTTTGCACAACACACACATTATTTTAGAGTTGTAAAAACGACATGTCATTTACCAAAGTTAGTGTAATTGTCTGTAGTTCTTGAAATTAGAGAAAATAAAAGGTCATTAGAGAAAATATTGTAATTTATACATGAAAAACATTTGATCCTTTTGTTTTATAATGGGCACATGTTCAGTACACATCCCTGTATTCTCTATTATAAAGTAGGCTGAAGTCACGTCTTTGGGGTCACGTAGGTCAATTTGTTGCTCTCTTTGCCTTTATACAGCTCTTTGATCTACTGTAAACTCCCCTGCTTGTTAACGTGTACAATAATCATTAGACGTACGCGTCAGAGTTATCATACACAGTGTCAGGGATTGCTAACTCTGGAAATGTCTTTGGTCTGTACAGAGTTAGGTAAATCAGCTCTTTACCCCTTACATGGGGAATAATCTCCAAGTTACTCTAAACATAGCTGTTTTTGGTGTCTCTAGGTTCATCTCTAGACTGTTGAATGAGGCCTGTTACAGCTTACTTACAAAACCTTTAAAAGGAGTTTGTGAAACCATTCAGTCCTGGATGTAAGTAAAACATATTCAACCAGTATTGCATGTTACAGAAGACTACTGTTGTACATTGAATAGCCATTCATCCCTGTTACACCATGATGGGATGGCTCTCTGTCTGTACATGTTTATAAATCTGCATAGTGTGAATAGTGGTTTCCATAAAGTTATTAACCCCCTAAACCAGAATATGTAATTACCTTTATGATCTTTCTTACCACTTTTACTTTGGGTTCTAATCTCCCTCTTTCAAAATCCCCACTGTGAACAAATCTCTAACATTCATGATCCTTCCCATATATTTTAACCCTAAACCTCCCACAGTAACTATTGTCTATTGTTCGTCTCAGTGACCTTACTGACAATATCAATGTTTTTATACATAGCTAAATACATTGTTGGAGACAGTTTTCATGTCTTTCATTATGCAAACATATGTTTATTAGATTATATTTCTCATTAAGAATACTCTTGTTTTAATTCTATATGGGTCCTGCTTTGCTTTGGTCCCGTGTTCTCTTATGGGCGAATGATTTTTAATGACAATATAGCAATTATGTTCTCGGCTCAATTACTTAGAAGGGTTTGTGGTCCCATCCCTCCCGTGTGTTCCCAGGTCCATATTTGGGTGCCCATATACATTCAGGATGTAAGGCTTACTAGTTATGTCAAATGTTAGGAAGACCTGTTGGTTGTAACAAAAACAAAACATAAAAATCTTTTCACATACTTTTAATTTGGGTCTTTTTAATTTAGCCTGTTGTTTGTCTCCAGCCACTTGGAGGCTTGGTGCATGTACAAAGAAAAATAATACAATTCAACCATTGATGTATGGTAACTAAAATAATGACAGTGCATGTAGTCCTGCTAGGGTTTTCATTGTTTTCTTGTCTGAGTTTTATGGATTTGCATATGACTGTGTATTATATGACGTCGTGATAGGGAAGAGGATCTGATCACGCCTATTGGTAATTCTTGATCAATTATTGATCCCCCAAAAGAGAGACACCTGTTATGGGTTAATTCCACATCTGTTTGCATTACTTGGTAGTGTATTAGCATGGTATGAGACAAGATAAATAATACATTTGAAGTAAAGTATAAATAAATAATACTATTCTAAATTGAGAGATGCATCCAAAAAATAGTTATCACATCAACATCAAAATCTTTCAGAATGCACCTGTTTTCAGTATAAATTTACACGTATTCAGGATATATTACAAATTTGTATGTGTTTTGTCTTAGTGATTGTTCTTCAGTAAATAGGAATCTCGACAGTGTGTTAGCCCGAGAAACATTATTCAGATAGTTGTTTTATATTTTGTGAAACCTTGAAATGTACACAATGAGAAGTGATATTGTAACAGTTTTAACAGGGGTAATTGTATCAAATATATATTTTTGCATGTTTGAATTAGAGCTCCTTTAAAATGTTTTCAGAACTGCCTGGTTTTGGGTATGTCTCACAGGTAACATAATAATACTAAAGATTCTGATAATAATATTATTATCTTGCTTGAGCGTCACAATACATCTTTGTGTCTGTATTTACTAATGAGATGGGACGATAAGACCAAAATAAATATTCGGGCACATTTTAGAGTGGCCTTTTATTGTCCCAAGCATAAGGTGCACCTGTGTAATAATCATGTGGGATAATCAACTTCTTGATATGCCACCCCTGTCAGGTGGATGGATTATCTTGGCAAAGGACAAATGCTCACTAACAGGGATGAAACCAACATTTTAGAGAAATAAGCTTTTTGGGAGTATGGAACATTTCTGGGATCTTTTATTTCAGCTCATTAAACAGGGGACCAACACTTTACATGTTGTGTTCATATTGTTGTTCTGTACAAGTAAAACTGGTTTCCATTGCATTTTCAACTTTACTGATGGTTGACAAAACAAGTGTTATGTTATGTAGCGAATGTGCCCACTCTGGTTGTGGCATGTGCACTCTATCCCACATCATACAGTGCAGGTATAGCCTACATGATGATATTATTATTGATAGGAGCTCAATTATTTTTATTTGTCAAACAGCCAAGCATTCATCATCACATTACCAGAATAAGACCCTCTATATTTATTTGAAAGGAGCATCAAGCTCATCACAATGCACTTTCACCACCCTGTGAAGTTCATAATTAAAAAAAAAATTGTAACCTAATAAACTGCATGCTTTCCCAAGTCGTAGTTGGAGGACCAGACAAAATATCATTGCGTGACTCCGAGTTTACTTCGATATCATGGTTATTATACTAATATTTGCGCTTAAAGACATTTCCACTGCCATTTCTAGGATAATACATTTTGCAGACAAAAAGATCCCACCTTGTCTATCTAGCGTATATTGTTTTGTCGATATTTGGAAAGTTTATCAACACATTTGTTGTTTCCATCAGGCCTGTGGTGACATTTTTCTTATCTAACATGTACTTTACTCACATAAAAAGGTTGGATGGAAACCTTAGTAATGAGTCCAAGTATAGCTGCTCCAGTTGGCCAGTCAACTGCTAGAGTTGCATCGTTCAGGTTTGATGTAAAAGGTGATGGTTTGACCTCAGCCGTCATCTCTACCTCCCAAAACCATAGAACACGTCAGCCATTATCACATATAATTACATCTAGAACACACACAATTTATTTATATATATATATATATATATATATATATATATATATATATATATTTGTACCTTCCCCTCTCTAGGATGCCAATCTTTGATGGTTATGACTAGAAACAGTACAGCTACGACCAGAAGGGACTTTTCGTAGCAGGTTAGGAGAGCATTTTAGCTAACCCTAACACTTTCCTAAACTTAACCTAAGTCTCCTAACCTGTCCCATTAATTATCCTAACCTTCTGCAAAAAAGTCACTTCTGGTTGTAGCTGTACTCCCTCTAGTCCAGGGATGGGCAACTCTAGACCCCTGGTCCTCATAAACAGGTGAGGAGAATAACACACCTGGCTCCAATAATTAACTAAACATTATCTTCAGTTTAGAATGCAATTAGTTGAGTCAGCTGTGTTTGCAGGGATGGGGGAAAAGTGTGACACTACTTTGCCCAGCGAGGACTGAAGTTGCCCATCCCTGCTCTAATCAAAACCATCTTTGATTTCTGCCATGAAGTCCTCCATTTCCTGTCCGATGATGGCCTAATGACCCACACCTGTTTTCCTCATTTCCTGATCTTAAAGTGATATTCCAGTCTCCTTTTCACCTCTAACACCTGATTTACTTAAAAGGCACACCTCAATAGGTGGTCGAGTTATGTCATAACATTGCACAAGTGGTGGGGGGCTTTCCTATTTTGTTCTCTATTGTTCCTCAAGTAAGTTTGGAGGCCAATGACATCACGGATTCCCATCAAACCAACTCCTTGAAGTTGTGTCTAATAAAAACTTTGTGTTAGTACTTTACTGTATTTATACTTGGGATATAGATTATCACCAATAAAAGCTCCTCGGAGCAGTGCCCATGATGTAGCTACTCCTGTAGTAAAATGCGCCACTTCTGCAGAGGTCGAAGGCCGGCTGACCAGCCGATATGCTGTAGTATTAGTGTCCACAATCCAATATGAGAGTCTTTTGTTTCGATAGGCTCTGGTCCAGCACCTTTTGTCATCAAAGTCTGGCATTATGTGGATTTATGGTGCTTTCAAGACAACTGAGAACTCTTTAAAAAAACAAGGTTGAATCATGACATCAGTGATCTTGAGGTCGGAGTTTCCGACTTGGAATTGGATGGCTGTTTAAAACGTATTTTCCCAGTCTGAGCAAAAAAAAATCTGAGTTCACAGTGGGAAACAGTGTTTAAACCCTTTACGATGAAGATCTGTGAAGTCATCTGGATTTTTACTAATGATCTTTTAGAGTCACCCTGTGAGAGACTTTGTTACATTAACAATGTCCCTTGCTGCAGCAAAGGTACTTTGAAAAAGGAAAACATTTTATGCCCCCATATGTACTACTGAAGGTCACATTTTTCAGGGACATGAATCTACTCTTCAGAGCCTAATTTGAATTGTTGTAGCTCCTACTGCTCATGATAATGTATTTGTTACATCCTTGGTAGTTATTGCCATGTATTGGAGGACACAATTACGTTACACAACAAGACTAAAGTAATTGCTAGGGTCAATTCATGTATGGAATTTGGCAGTTTATTCAATAAATTGACAGAATAAGATTTGGAAGGTGAGGGGCCAGAATACACAGCGAGGCATTCGCCTTCAGGAGGGTTTATGGGCAGAGGTGGAGATAGCAAAGCCTGTATCAAATGTTAAAGAGCATCTCTGAGTTTAAGTCACATGATTTCATAGAAAATGTGTGTTAAGTCCTGCCTCTCCCATCTCCTCATTGGTTTATAGAAGTGTCACGTTCTGAACTTAGTTCCTTTGTTTTGTCTTTGTTTTAGTATGGTCAGGGCATGAGTTGGGTGGGTTGTCTATGTTCGTTTTTCTATGATTTTCTATTTCTGTGTTTGGCCTGGTGTGGTTCTCAATCAGAGGCAGCTGTCAATCGTTGTCCCTGATTGAGAACCATATTTAGGTAGCCTGTTTTCAATTGTGTTTTGTGGGTGGTTATATTCCGTCTTTGTGTGTCTGCACCAGACAGAATTGTTTCGGTTGTGTCTTTGTTTTGTATTTCAGTGTTCAGTTTATTTTATTAAAAATCATGAACAATACCACGGTGCACCTTGGTCCTCACCTTACACCGACGACAGCTGTTACAAGAAGCATATACTCAGGTACCATCTCCACATTGTACCCACCCACGTGCATGACTGAAAGACTAACGCCGTGTTAGTCACATGATTGCAAAGAAAAGGTATCTGCAGTTTGCGTCCCACTTCAGGCAGACTACAAGTTGCCCTTAGACACAGATCTAGGCTCAGTTTACGCAACACCAATAACTACCTAAAAACCACTTGGGGAGGAAACACAACTGATCTTAGGTCAGTTTCTACTGCAAGGCCCCTTGTGTCCTTGCCACCATGGGACTTCTTATTAACTAAAAGACACTTTACTTTGCCCTGTCGTTGTAGCCTTATGTTACACCCTTATCTTACAGTTCTAAAAATTAAGTTCCCATTTCTGTCTTAATACAGAAGGTTACTCACCATCCATGTTCAGGCGACATCATCTATATGAACAGTTGCCACTTCATTAAAGCCGTTAAATGCAGTTTATCATGGTGCTTTATTGCAGGTGACAGTTTTAGTACTCATCACTGCATTCTCTACTAGAAAGTTGGTTGGCCCTCTTTGATGTCACGTAAGTTGATAAATTGCTAGGTTTTCATTTATAAAGCCCTTTTACAAAAAGTCCCACTGTACCTAACACCTTTACTAAACTTCAGACATACGAGTTACCACACCCAGTCTCGGGGATGGTTAACTCTGGAAATTCCATTGGTCTTTACTGAGTTCGTGAAAGAATCTCCCAAATGTTCTTAAATGTGACGTTTTGGTGCCTCCAGTGCAATTCAGAAATCTCTTTTGAGGACCTTATTACTGATAGTTATTTTACTGTGTTTTTCTTTCTGTTTGTATATATATATTATATTTTGCTGTGTATAAAACATTTTAAATGTAATAGTGAGATGATAAGACGCACTTTTTTTCTTTTTAATCCTTCAAATCCAGTAAATGTAAACTACTCACTGTTACAGACTGCCAGTGGCCATTGAAGGTGAGCATTTGTCCACTGAAGTCAGTTACGACGCAGAACTGCAGTCAGGTCAAGACCCTGGTGAGGACGACGAGCACGCAGATGAGCTTCCCTGGGACAGTTTCTGACACTTTCCTCAGCTGTCCGGGTGGTTGGTATCAGACGATCCCACAGGTGAAGAAGCTGGATGTGGAGGTCCTGGGCTGGCGTGGATATACGTGGTCTGCGGTTATGAGGCCAGATGGATGTACTGACAAATTCTCTAAAACAACTTGAGGCTGCTTATGGTAGAGAAATTAACATTCAATTCTCTGGCAATAGCTCTGGACATCCCTGCAGTCAGCAATCAAATTGCACAAAACTTGAGACATTGATGGCATTATGTGACAAAGTAGAATAGCCTTTTATTGCACCCAGCACAAGGTTCACCTGTGTAATAATCGTGCTGGATAATCAGCTTCTTGATATGCCACCCCTGTCAGGTGAAGGGATTATCTTGGCAAAGGAGAAATGCTCACTGGCAAGGGTGAAAACACATTAGAGAAATAAACAAGAAATAAGATTTTTGTGAGTATGGAACATTTCTGGGATCTTTGATTTCAGCTCATGGGACCAATACTTTACATGTTGCGTTCATGTTTTTGTTAAGTTACTCACCATCCATGTTCAGGTTCTGTAGAGTCACAGCATGTCAGGTCGCCAGCTTTTGGTTTTATGTTTTATTTATTTGCACACCTGTTATTTGAAATGCATTCCAGGTGACTACTTGGAAGCTGGTTGAGAGAATTCCAAGAGTGTGCAAAGCTGTCATCAAGGCAAAGGGAGGCTATTTGAAGAATCTCAAATAGAAAATATTTTGATTTGTTCAACACTTTTGGTTACTAGCTGATTTCATTGGTGTGATTTCATAGTTTGTCTTCACTATTATTCTACAATGAAGAAAATTGTCAAAATAAAGAAAAAAACTTTGCATGAGTAGGTGTTCTAAAACTTTTGACTGGTAGTGTACATGACAATACAATTTGATTTGACTGGATTTTATTTGTTGTGACCAGGACTGGCCCTCATTATCTGTTATATTTTGCACACACACACACACTTATTTACTGTACTTTTCAACAGGACATTCAATGCATCTTAAATAATACATATAAAATAAGTGGCGACAGGGAGTAGGTATACCACAGGCTCAGACTGGCAGCTGTAGTGTTGCCGGTCTAGAGAACGGTGGTTGGTTTGTGTGAGGAAAACGGCATATCAGCGGGTGGCGCACGGCTGCTGCGTGACCCAAGTGGCCTATCGCGAGTGCCCTGTGAGGCAGATGAGCAAAAAAGCTGTCGCCCTGCGATTGAACACTCTGGAGGGACGCCGGCCCCCGAGTGCTCATTGCTAAATGGGATGCAAGTCGGTTCATTGGGGGCATTCAACAGTTAACCTATTTGCTTCAAAGTGGATGTACTGTAACACCTTCAGGGGCATATTTATGAAATGTATTTCATAGCTCAGCTTGCAACGCCGTGATAGTGGGTTCGATTCCCGGACCATCCATATATATTTTTTAAATTATGCAAGCATGACTAAGTTACTTTGGATAAAAGTGTTTGCTAAAGGGCATACAGTGCATTCGGAAAGTATTCAGACCTCTGACTTTTTTCACACTGTTCTAAAATTGATTAAATTGATTTTTCCCCTCATCATACACACAATTCCCCATAATGACAAGCAAAAACTGGTTTTTAGTAACGTTATATAAAAACTGAAATATCAAATTTACATAAGTATTCAAACCCTCTACTCAGTACTTATCTTACAGTTCTAAAAATTAAGTTCCCATTTCTGTCTTAATACAGAAGGTTACTCACCATCCATGTTCAGGCGACATCATCTATATGAACAGTTGCCACTTCATTAAAGCCGTTAAAGGCAGTTTATCATAGCGCACTGTGCTTTATTGCAGGTGACAGTTTTAGTACTCATCACTGCATTCTCTACTAGAAAGTTGGTTGGCCCTCTTTGATGTCACGTAAGTTGATAAATTGCTAGGTTTTCATTTATAAAGCCCTTTTACAAAAAGTCCCACTGTACCTAACACCTTTACTAAACTTCAGACATACGAGTTACCACACCCAGTCTCGGGGATGGTTAACTCTGGAAATTCCATTGGTCTTTACTGAGTTCGTGAAAGAATCTCCCAAATGTTCTTAAATGTGACGTTTTGGTGCCTCCAGTGCAATTCAGAAATCTCTTTTGAGGACCTTATTACTGATAGTTATTTTACTGTGTTTTTCTTTCTGTTTGTATATATATATTATATTTTGCTGTGTATAAAACATTTTAAATGTAATAGTGAGATGATAAGACGCACTACTTTTTTCTTTTTAATCCTTCAAATCCAGTAAATGTAAACTACTCACTGTTACAGACTGCCAGTGGCCATTGAAGGTGAGCATTTGTCCACTGAAGTCAGTTTCTGTCTGGCCACTCTATCATAAAGGCCTGATTGGTAGAGTGCCTTAGATGGTTGTCTCTCTGGAGAAATCTACAAAGAGGAACTCTGGAGCTCTGTCAGAGTGACCATCAGGTTCTTGGTCACCTCC
Source organism: Oncorhynchus kisutch (assembly GCF_002021735.2). Taxonomy (NCBI): domain Eukaryota; kingdom Metazoa; phylum Chordata; class Actinopteri; order Salmoniformes; family Salmonidae; genus Oncorhynchus; species Oncorhynchus kisutch. The sequence goes on from NC_034185.2 coordinate 51,174,290, forward strand.
ATGATCAAGACCCGTCACCCCGATTGCTCAGTTTAGCTGGGCTGCCAGCTCTAAGAAGAGTCTTGGTGGTTCCAAACTTCCTCCATTTAAGAATGATGGAGGCCACTGTGTTCTTGGGGACCTTTCAATGCTTCAGAAATGTTTTGGTACGCTTCCCCAGTTCTGTGCCTTGACACAATCCTATCTCAGAGCTCTACGGACAATTCCTTCGACCTCATGGCTTGTTTTTTGCTCTGACATGCACTGTCAACTATGGGACCTTATATACTGTAGACAGGTGTGTGCCTTTCCAAATCATAATCCAATCAATTGAATATACCACAGGTGGACTCCAATTAATTTGCAGAAACATCTCTAATGATGAGCAATGGAAACAGGATGCACCTGAGCTAAATTTTGAGTCTCATAGCAAAGGGTCTGAATACTAATGTAAATAAGGTAACTGTTTTGTTTTTTTATACATTTGCAAAAATGACTAAAAACCAACTGTTTCATTTTGTCATTATGGGGTATTGTGTGTAGATTGACAAAGAACATTTTTAATTTAATCCATTTTAAAATAAGTCTGTAACATAACAAATATGTGGATAAAGTCAAGGGGTCTGAATACCTTCCGAATGCACTACCTGCCTTGCGAAAGTATTCGGCCCCCTTGAACTTTGCGACCTTTTGCCACATTTCAGGCTTCAAACATAAAGATATAAAACTGTATTTTTTTGTGAAGAATCAACAACAAGTGGGACACAATCATGAAGTGGAACAACATTTATTGGATATTTCAAACTTTTTTAACAAATCAAAAACTGAAAAATTGGGCGTGCAAAATTATTCAGCCCCTTTACTTTCAGTGCAGCAAACTCTCTCCAGAAGTTCAGTGAGGATCTCTGAATGATCCAATGTTGACCTAAATGACTAATGATGATAAATACAATCCACCTGTGTGTAATCAAGTCTCCGTATAAATGCACCTGCACTGTGATAGCCTCAGAGGTCCGTTAAAAGCGCAGAGAGCATCATGAAGAACAAGGAACACACCAGGGAGGTCCGAGATACTGTTGTGAAGAAGTTTAAAGCCGGATTTGGATACAAAAAGATTTCCCAAGCTTTAAACATCCCAAGGAGCACTGTGCAAGCGATAATATTGAAATGGAAGGAGTATCAGACCACTGCAAATCTACCAAGACCTGGCCGTCCCTCTAAACTTTCAGCTCATACAAGGAGAAGACTGATCAGAGATGCAGCCAAGAGGCCCATGATCACTCTGGATGAACTGCAGAGATCTACAGCTGAGGTGGGAGACTCTGTCCATACGACAACAATCAGTCGTATATTGCACAAATCTGGCCTTTATGGAAGAGTGGCAAGAAGAAAGCCATTTCTTAAAGATATCCATAAAAAGTGTTGTTTAAAGTTTGCCACAAGCCACCTGGGAGACACACCAAACATGTGGAAGAAGGTGCTCTGGTCAGATGAAACCAAAATTGAACTTTTTGGCAACAATGCAAAACGTTATGTTTGGCGTAAAAGCAACACAGCGCATCACCCTGAACACACCATCCCCACTGTCAAACATGGTGGTGGCAGCATCATGGTTTGGGCCTGCTTTTCTTCAGCAGGGACAGGGAAGATGGTTAAAATTGATGGGAAGATGGATGGAGCCAAATACAGGACCATTCTGGAAGAAAACCTGATGGAGTCTGCAAAAGACCTGAGACTGGGACGGAGATTTGTCTTCCAACAAGACAATGATCCAAAACATAAAGCAAAATCTACAATGGAATGGTTCAAAAATAAACATATCCAGGTGTTAGAATGGCCAAGTCAAAGTCCAGACCTGAATCCAATCGAGAATCTGTGGAAAGAACTGAAAACTGCTGTTCACAAATGCTCTCCATCCAACCTCACTGAGCTCGAGCTGTTGTGCAAGGAGGAATGGGAAAAGATTTCAGTCTCTCGATGTGCAAAACTGATAGAGACATACCCCAAGCGAATTACAGCTGTAATCGCAGCAAAAGGTGGCGCTACAAAGTATTAACTTAAGGGGGCTGAATAATTTTGCACGCCCAATTTTTCAGTTTTTGATTTGTTAAAAAAGTTTGAAATCTCCAATAAATGTCGTTCCACTTCATGATTGTGTCCCACTTGTTGTTGATTCTTCACAAAAAAATACAGTTTTATATCTTTATGTTTGAAGCCTGAAATGTGGCAACAGGTCGCAAAGTTCAAGGGGGCCGAATACTTTCGCAAGGCACTGTATATATTATATATTAGATGCTTGCAAATGACCTTTCTCTGGACCCTTAACTGACAACTTTGGACTCACTAAATAAAATATAAAAACAATTACTAATCTTGTCTACAAGTCAGCTCTTTATGCAGCTTTTGGAGTTGATTTGAGCAACACATCTGTATCTGATTTTCTCTCATACCGTACTGTTAACTGTAAATACTGTTTAAAATGTCAAGATGGTTGGTTCTCCAGATTGAATCAGGTTTCGACAAGTGCTCTTTCTTTCCCACGTTTATACAAATAAATACTTTTCTGTAAAACTAATCTACAACTCTCCGTAAAAGCTCACGTGCAATAGCTGACCTTAAAGGTTTCGGTGATAGGCACTGATTTGGCATTTCTATATAACTATACAGACATTTCACGTTCCAATTTCATGATATGCAACAAGTTCAATAACATGATTCTCTAAAAACAAAGTTCCATCAATATTGTTACAAACTAGGCTGTGCCTGCACAACACCTCACACACCGTACCACTGTCCTGAACTTAGCTATGATTGGCTGAAATGACAACGGCTAATGATGTCATCTCAAAACCTAGGTTGTGTTCCACATGGCACCCAATTTCCTATGTAGTATACTGCCTTTGAACAGGGCCCATATGGTTCTGGTCAAAAGTAGTGCACTATATAGGAAATAGGGTGCCATTTGGGACTCATCCCACATTTCGGGTGGACACATTGTGATGCACGGAGACATTTCAAATACTAACTCTGGGATGAACACAGAGACATAGCGGTAGTGACCCAGGGTGTGTCCAAACTTTTACCCTATGGGCCCTGGTTAAATGTAGTGCACTATATAGGGTGCCATTTCAGACACAGCCGCAGACTTGACCAAGTGGGCATAGCACTTAGTGGACTTACAATGACAGGTCTGACATGGACATAAAGAAGGGGACACGGGGAAAGATTTCAGGTGGACATAATGACAGGTCTGACACGGACATAAAGGGGACACAGGGAAAGATTGCAGGTGCAGATTGATAGTCAAAATAATATGGATGTGCAGGCCCCATGGGCTGGTGGTCTAGGCACATGGATTTGGAAACTGAGGTTCCCTTTCTCCACCATTCCCACTTTGTCTCCTCCTAATCTGTATTCTCCGCTGAATGTACAGACAAAATAAAGACAAGTATAGATACAGGGAGGGAACCAAACAAATACTGTCTGATAAAATATTACTACCAGACTGGCTGCTAGGCCTAAATGAATGAAGTGACTGTGGTGTGGTTGGGTGGGGGAGGTAGTTCAACGTTACACCAGCCAATCTGATGGCGAAAGAGATTCCGTTCCTGTCTACTACAGAATACTGAGAGCTGTGCTTCCGGTTGGTTGAAGGGTGACCTGAAATGGTACTAATAACCTTCATGTAATTTTTGGTCATCGGAAATATTATTGCTTAGTTATTGAATTGCCGAACCTCGATTTCCATTGAGATTTCCATGGTTTTAATTCAAATAAATATGAGTTAAATGTATATTTTAGGATTTCTTTGGCATCTCATACCTAAAACAGTCATGAGTATATTGAGTGTGTATTTTGATGTTAAATTAAAAACGGATTAAGGGCGACATGGACCCAAGTCTAAACTCCTGTGCACAACATTGTCATCACTGTCCTTGTTGAAAATGACAACCATCAATGTCATCATCATGACGATGGTCTATAATGATATTTTACAATTAACGACGATGACATTTGACTGTTAGTTCGGTCAAGATTCTTAGGCCTAATTGCTGAGATGTCCATTAGTATGGTTTTTGGTATGGCCATTTTCTGATTGCCTTAAGGTTTCTCTCTCTCTTTCTGATTGGTTAGCGGCCTCTCTCTCACGCTTCTCCACCTTCTCTCGCATCAGGTTCCTACGGTGATAGATCAGGTATCCAGGCAACAGGAATCCAGCCAATGAGGCAATGAGCAGGCTCAGGTTGATCTGTTGATTGGAGGATAGAGTTAGTCAGAGAAAAAACGTGTTTGAGACATACTTTTCTAATAAATCTTATTGCCTCAATTTTCTGTTTCTGTCCATTCACATGAATCAGTTGTAATTAATTTGCCTTATAATCTCAGTAGTATGTATGTGACCTGTGTGTGTGTATGCTCTCCGTGCGTGTTTGTGTGTGTGTGTGTGTGTGTGTCTGTGTGTGTGTGTGTGTGTGTGTGTGTGTGTGTGTGTGTGTGTGGCCTCACCCAGTAGGGGTCTCCTCCCAGGTGTCCCACCATGATGACGAATAGAGGCTGCTGGAGGAGAGCGAACAGCGCGCTGATCATCGACTGCATCCCCGTCAATGTCCCAAAGTGATTGGACGGATATCTGGAAAAGGCGGGATGTAATGGTTACCTCTCCAATCAAAACTGACTGTACCATACTTAACCAAAACAGGCACCTTACCTGTAGCACCAATGTTTTGTTAAGAAAATGCATATTTTAAAGTTTAAAGTCCCTGTGCCTATTGATATGTAACAGTGTTTTCCAAATTGTGTAACAAACTATTCTCAAAACTCTGACACACACACCTACGAATCTAACTGAGACGATCATAGCGTGGGTGTAATATGCTGGAAAGCAAAAGTCCAACAAAGTGTTTAGTTGACGTTGTAATGTACTTACACAGCAGCATAGAGTCCTCCAGCACAGGAGTGGACGAAACCTCTGACCATGGTGTGGACGATGAAGGAAATTATCTGGGAAGGAGGAAAAGAGAGAAAAAGGAGAGAGAAAGAGAAAGTGGGGTAGTAGGAAAATAAAAGGATCGGGGGGTGGAGAGGAAGAGAAATAGTTGATTTTATTTGAATTTAAAAACACAATACAACCACACGTGGATACTGCTGCATTTAAAAATCATCAAGGATAACACAAACAAGTTCCATTGTGGTCCTCTTGAAAATACATGAAAACTAAATATATACCCCCAAAAATACATAATCTCATCAATCGAGAGAAGACAGTAAAAGGAATCAAATAGACCAATAACATTCATTAATACTATTATACTTTCTCTTAGCCTGTTCTGTTTTAAAGCATTAACATTTTCTTAAGGTTTGGCCTTAAAACTCCAAAGTGCAGGGATGGGTTTTATTTGGTTACAGCAAACCAAAGATAGATTGTTTTTAAGAACCTGTAGCAGTATTCATTCCGTCAACAGAAATAGTGACTAAAATAAATCACCTATTTTTCAGTGACACTATAACTGACCAAATAGACCCAGAAAAAACTATAAGTTTATAAAAGGCTAATTGATCATTAGAAAACCTTTTTGCAATTATGTTAGCACAGCTGAAAACTTGTCCTGATTAAAGTAGCAATACAACTGGCCTTCTTTAGACTAGTTTAGTATCTGGAGCATCAGCATTTGTGAGTTCGATTACAGGCTCAAAATGGCCAGAAACAAAGAACTTTCTTCTGAAACTTGTCAGTCTATTCTTGTTCTGAGAAATGAAGGTTATTCCGTGCGAGAAATTTCCAAGAAACTGAAGATCTCGTGCAATGCTGTGTACTACTCCCTTCACAGAACAGAGCAAACTGGCTCTAACCAGAATAGAAAGAGGAGTGGGAGGCCCTGGGTCACAACTGAGCAAGAGAACAAGTACATTAGAGTGTCTAGTTTGAGAAACAGGTGCCTCACAAGTCCTCAACTGGCAGCTTTATTAAATAGTACCCGCAAACACCAGTCTCAGCGTCAACAGTGAAGAGGCGACTCCGGGATGCTGGCCATCCAGACAGAATTGCAAAGAAAAAGCCATATCTCAGACTGGCAAATAAAAAGACAAGATTAAGATGGGCAAAAAAACAGACACTGGACAGAGGAACTCTGCCTAGACGGCCAGCATCGTGGAGTTGCCTCTTCACTGTTGATGTTGAGACGGGTACTATTTAATGAAGCTGCCACTTGAGTACTTGTGAGGCATCTGACGCTCGTCGGATGTGGCAAGGCTTGCAAACTTTACAGACTACAAAGGAAAGCACAGCCGAGAGCTGCCCAGTGACACAAGCCTGCCAGATGAGCTAAATTACTTCTATGTTCGCTTCGAGGCAAGTAACACTGAAACATGCATGACAGCATCAGCTGTTCCGGACGACTGTGTGATCACGCTCTCCACAGCCGATCTGAGTAAGACCTTTAAACAGGTCAACATTCACAAGGCCGCAGGGCCAGGCGGATTAGCAGGACGTGTACTCCGAGCATGCGCTGACCAACTGGCAAGTGTCTTCACTGACATTTTCAACCTCTTCCTGTCTGATTCTGTAATACCAACATGTTTGAAGCAGACCATCATAGTCCCTGTGCCCAAGAACACTAAGGTAACCTGCCTAAATGACTACCAACCCCTAGCACTCACGTCTGTAGGCATGAAGTGCTTTGAAAGGCTGGTCATGGCTCATATCAACACCATTATCCAAGAAACACTAGACCCACTCCAATTTCCATACCGCCCTAACAGATCCACAGATGATGCAATCTCTATTGCCCTCCACACTGCCCTTTCCCACCTGGACAAAAGGATCCCCTATGTGAGAATGCTATTTATTAACTACAGCTCAGTGCTCAACACCATAGTTCCCTCAAAGCTCATCACTAAGCTAAGGACCTTGGGACTAAACCCCTCCCTCTGTAACTGGATCCTGGACTTCCTGACGGGCTTCTCCCAGGTGGTAAGGGTAGGTAACAACAAATCTGCCACGCTGATCCTCAACACAGGGGTCCCTAAGGGGTGTGTGCTCAGTCCCCTCCTGTACTCCCTGTTCACTCATGACTGCGAGGCTAGGCACAACTCCAACACCATCATTAAGTTGTGCTGATGACACAACAGTGGTAGGCCTGATCACAGACGAGACAGCCTATAATCAAATCAAATTCTATTTGTCACATACACATGGTTAGCAGATGTTAATCCGAGTGTAGCGAAATGCTTGTGCTTCTAGTTCCGACAATGCAGTAATAACCAATGAGTAATCTAGCCTAACAGTTTCACAACAACTACCTTATACACACAAGTGTAAAGGGATGAAGAATATGTACATAAAGATTTATGAATGAGTGATGGTACAGAACAGCATAGGCAAGATGCAGTAGATGGTATCGAGTACAGTAGATACATATGAGATGAGTAATGTAGGGTACGTAAACATATAAAAGTGGCATTGTTTAAAGTGGCTAGTGATACATGTATTACATAAAGATGGCAAGATGCAGTAGATGGTGTAGAGTACAGTATATACATATGAGATGAGTAATGTAGGGTATGTAAACATTATATTAAGTGTTTAAAGTGGCTAGTGATACAGGTCAGAGACCTGGCCATGTGGTGCCAGGACAACAACCTCTCCCTCAACTTGATCAAGACAAAGGAGATGATTGTGGACTACAGGAAAAGGAGGACCGAGCATGTCCGCATGCTCATTGACAGGGCTGTAGTGGAGCAAGTTGAGAACTTTAAGTTCCTTGGTGTCCACATCACCAACAAACTAACATGGTCCAAGCACACCAAGACAGTCGTGAAGAGGGCACAACAAAACCTATTCCTCCTTAGGAGACTGAAAAGATTTGGCATGGGTCCTCAGATCCTCAAAAGCTTCTACAGCTGCACCATCGAGAGCATCCTAACTGGTTGCATCACTGCTCGGCCTTCGACCGCAAGCCATGCAGGACCTCTATACCAGGCGGTGTCAGAGGAAGGCCCTAAAAATTGGCAAAGACTCCAGCCACCCTAGTCATAGACTGTTCTCTCTGCTACCGCACGGCAAGCGATACCGGGGCGCCAGGTCTAGGTGCAAGAGGCTTCTAAACAGCTTCTACCCCCAAGCCATGAAACTCCTCAACATCTACCCAGACTATTTGCACCTCAATTCGGACTCAAAGTTTAGTGACTCGACTACATCACTGGATACTGAAGTATCAAAAGTAAATGTAATTGCTAAAATGTACTTAAATATCAAAAGTAAAAGTATGAATAATTTCAAATTCCTTATATACGCAAACAAGACCGCACCATTTTCTTATTTTTTTTAAAAACATATGCGGCCAAGAGTGTGCAAAGCTGTCATCAAGGCAAAGGGTGGCTATTTGAAGATTTTCTCAAATAGAAAATATGATTTAATTTGTTTAACACTTTTTTGGATACTACATGATTCCATGTGTGTTATTTCATAGTTTTGGTGGTCTTCGCTATTATTCTACAATGTAGAAAATAGTAAAAAATATAAGAAAAACAGTTGAATGAGTAGTTGTTGTAGTGGAGAAGGTGGAAAGTTTTAGTTCCTCGGCGTACACATCACGAACAAACTGAAATGGTCCACCCACACAGACAGCGTGATGAAGAAGGCGCAACAGCGCCTCTTCAACCTCAGGAGGCTGAAGAAATTTGGCTTGTCATCTAAAACACTCAAACTTTTACAGATGCACAATCGAGAGCATCCTGTCGGGCTGTATCACCACCTGGTACGGCAATTGCACTACCCTCAAACGCAAGGCTCTCAAGAGGGTAGTGCGGTCTGCACAATGCATCACCGGAACAAACTACCTGCCCTCAGGACACCTACAGCACCCAATGTCACAGAAATGCCAAAAAGATCATCAAGGATAACAACTACCTGAGCCACTGCCTGTTCATCTCACTATCATTGTAACGGTCTTCTTCCTCCTCTGATGAGGAGTAGTAGGAAGGATCGGAGGACCAATGTGCAGCGTGGTAAGTGTTCATGATACTTTTAATAGAACACACAAAAATACAAAATAACAACGTGAAATAACAAAAACCGAAACAGTTCCGTGTGGAACACACAGACACAGAAAATAATCACCCACAAATCAAGGGTGAAAACAGGCTGCCTAAGTATGGTTCTCAATCAGGGATAACGATTGACAGCTGCTTCTGATTGGGAACCTTACCAGGCCAAACACAGAAATACCAACTCATAGAAAAACAAACATAGACAACCCACCCAACTCACGCCCTGACCATACTAAAACAAAGACATAATAAAAAAAACTAAGGTCAGAACGCGACAATCATCCAGAAGGCGAGGTCAGTACAGGTGCATCAAAGCTGGGACCGAGAGACTGAAAAACAGCTTCTATCTCAAGGCCATCAGACTGTTAAACAGCCATCACTAACATAGAGAGGCTGCTGCCAACATACAGACTCAAATCTCTGGCCACTTAAATAAATGGACTTAATAAAGGTATCACTGGTCACTTTAAATAATGCCACTTTAATAATGTCGACATATCCTACATTACTCATCTCATATGGATATACTGTATTCTATACCATCTACTGCATCTTGCCTATGCCGCGCGCCATCGCTCATCCATATATATATACATATGTACATATTCTATTCATCCCTTTACATTTGTGTGCTTAAGGTAGTTGTTGTGAATTTGTTAGATTACTTGTTAGGTATTACTCCATAGTCGGAACTAGAAACACAAGCATTTCGCTACACTCGCATTAACATCTGCATGTGACCAATCAAATTTGATTTGCTGTCTCTTTTATAACTAAGGATTAATAATAGTTCAAGCTCAGAAACCAAACCTATCAATAGGCCAAGGCTATGTATGTTCGTGCACATGGAAGTAAGTGACTTATGTTTACTATAGGTTAATGAGGCGATACAAATGTGATGTGACTAAAAATGAAAGGGCATTTAGTTGACTAAAATGACGCACCGTTTTCAGCATTTTGACTATAACTAGACTAAATCATTATTCAACTGACAAATGTGATTAAGACTCAAATATATTAGTGTAAAAATGCTAAAATGAACACTGACATGTAGCCAGAGTTCTTGTCACAAGGCGAGTTATCAGCATTTTATGTTTATTTACCTGTACAGGGGTCGGTAGGGAGGCAATGGTCATGTGACTGTTTTTCTACCTGTATTGGGCCACGTTCAGTAGGGAAATGTTGCGTAACGTTGCAGATCAAAATATCACAAATAGAGCTGACGTGATTCCTTTTTTAACATTTCAGAGAGAGGCAAGTTTGTCTATATAATATATTCCTATCGAAACGTTCCACAACGCTGTGTCCTGCTGAGCGCACCCCAGGTGAGGTGTGTGAGGTAGGGGTAGGGTCATGTGGCTGTCTTCTTACCTGTACAGGCAGGTTGTCTAGCATCTGGATGACTCCGAAGATGACCAGTAGAACGTTGGTGATGATGAAAGCGCGGATGGCATTGGTCAGTTTCTGGATCTTCCTGTCTCTCTTCGGGGGTTCAAGTTGGCTGGAGAGAAGAGGTCAGGGATAAATGAAATAAAAAAGCATCAGGAAAATACCAAGGGTTGTGTTTGTTAGGGAACGCTACAGAAAACATTTTTTTAAATGTTTGCAATGGAAATATTTGTTTTTTTACTCCATTTTCTTTAGTTAATGTCTAATGAACACAACCCTGCTCTCTCTCAGCATGTCATACTTGGTCTCCTCTGAATTATTTCTCCCTTAAAGAAAGCTGAGTGACCAATATTTGTCAAACGCTGTCCATCTCTCCATAGGGATGAACAGCTTATGTCGCCAGCTAGTGGTGATTTTGTATTAATGCATCCCAGGCACCAATAGACACATACAAGGACATGCAGTTTACTGGGGGGAGCAGGAATGACTAGGTGAATGTGTTTAAAATACCTCGGGCCCAGATATTTTCTTAGTGGGCTGTAAGTGTAAACACTGTCCAATCAGCATGATGGATGAGATGAGTGGTTTATAACCGAAGTTCCTATGTTCTCACTCTCTCTCTCTTGGTTCCGGTCTCTCTCTGTTTCGCTCTCACTCCCTCTCTGTCACACACACGTGCATGCACACACGCACACCTCTGGTCTACGTCGCACTCCTTCATCCTCCAGTCCATGATGTAGCCAATCAGAGGACAGGTGAGGAGGCAGAGCAGCTGCAGGGAGCCAAACACTGACGAGTAGAAACCCACTGAGGAGAGGAGACCCACGGTCAGAAAACACACACACGTACGTAGTCACTAAACAGTACAACACACACAGGCCCTCTCGCTCTCTCTCACAAACCCGAACGCACGCACGCACACAACTCTCTCCACACACACAATGGAATGTCCAATGGAATGTTCCAATGGAATGTCTCATTCTCTCACCTTGTTGCTCTGCCTCCATCAATAGATCCTTAGAGGCTGAAAACAGAAAACACACAGAAAGTCATGGAAGTCCCAAATTCCCACCCACTAACATCATAACAAATCACAGATGCCATTCTCCTACAACTGTGACCATTCAGTGCCACAGATATTCAAGTCAAATGTTTTTTTACAGCGCATTTCACGTCTCAAAATAAGAAATGTGGCAGACTGACCTCTGCGCTCACATTTTGTGTCACCTCACTTAATATGGGAAACAAAATGTGAGCCATTAGCAAATCAGTCTTGTTTCACCAGGCTAATGTGACAGTGCCCACATCTTAAAACCGTTACAAGTGATTGGTCCTTACGGTGCGGGTCTCCGTGGGTAACCAGGAATTCCAGCATCCTGTTCATGGCGCCCATAAAGAAGATGATGCGCAGCTGGGTCATTGCCATGGTGATCAGACTCCACAGGAAGATGGGCGAGCAGACTGAACTACGAAACGGAGGGCCACCTGTCAGGGGAAAGAAGGGGCGGTGGTAAGAATTAAACATGAGAGAATGATACTTGGGTAAGTTTACTTTGTCAATTTGTTAACACATTTTTATAAAAAAGTTGAACAGATAGATTTTATAGTAGGGTTGAGCTCAATATCAACCATTGATTCTGGTTGGTGAGTGAAGCCCTGGAAGACTAGCTCTGACCGGTTCTGACCAGTTCCATTTAACTGTATCCGGTTCCAAGCAGTTATGTCTAGCTCTGACTGGTTCTCTAACAAGCTCTATCTGGTTCTAACCGTTTTTGTTGTGATCCTATGCTATTCCTCACCCTGTGTCTGCTCTCCAGGTGGGAGGTGCTCTGACGAGGGATCTGGCTCCTGCTGCTTCGGCGCCATCTTCTCTCCCAACGTGGTCACATGACTGTAGAATCTGTCCCCCGTCACCTTGTCATCCATCACCATGCCACTCAGCTTCACCTCCTTGCTGAGGGAGCAAGGAGAGAGAGAAGAGGAAGGAAGTGAAGTGAGTGAGTGAGGAATTGGAGCAATGGAGAAAGAAAACCTCCCTCTGTACTTCAATGATTTGGGTCACTGTAACAGTCTATAACATTAGAGTTACGTCATGTAATGTTGTGTTATTATAGTAATGTTGTCATGGATACTGACGTGTAGCTGATCTCCTCGGGTGCGGGGAAAGCCTCCATCGGCCAATTAAGGAAGCAGTTGAGGAAGACGAGACCGGCTAGCCCCGACCACACCCACATGATCACCCTGAAGGACACACCTAGATCATAGATCAACTGGAGAGAAGAAACAGAGGGAAGGAGAGAGAGAAGTACGGGAAAGAGTTTAGCAAATTGAACTATAATGTATCACAACTTCAAACATCAGCTATCTGAGCAGCTAACCGATCGCTGCAGCTGTACATAGTCTATTGGTAAATAGCCCACCCTTTTCACCTACCTCATCCCCGTACTGTTTTTATTTATTTACTTTTCTGCTCTTCTGCACACCAATATCTCTACCTGTACATGACCATCTGATCTTTTATCACTCCAGTGTTAATCTGCAAAATTGTAATTATTTGCCTACCTCCTCATGCCTTTTGCACACATTGTATATAGACCCCCCCTTCGTTTTCTACTGTGTTATTGACTTGTTAATTGTTTACTCCATGTGTAACTCTTTGTTGTATGCTCACACTGCTATGCTTTATCTTGGCCAGGTCGCAGTTGCAAATGAGAACTTGTTCTCAACTAGCCTACCTGGTTAAATAAAGGTGAAATAAATAAATAAAATAAAAATAAAGCCATCAAGTAATGCCTTTCTGTGAAACCTCAATCAATCAATCAATCAGCATTTGTCTCAAGGTGCTTACTGTAACAAACATTGACCTAAACTCCCAGAGGGAACTGAGGAGTAACTCTCCTACCTTGACTCCAGGGAATGTGACAGCCGAAGAGGCGTAGGAGCCGATCATTAGAGACAGGATGGTGGAGCGCACGTTCCCAAACATGTTGGGTAACTAGGAGACAGAGAGAAGGAGAGAGAGAGGGGAGAGACAGCAAGAGAGACAGAGAGAGGGAGAGAGAGAAGAGAGGGAGAGATAAGAGAGGTAGAGAGAGAAGAGAGGGAGAGATAAGAGAGGTAGAGAGAGAAGGGAAGGAGAGATAAGAGATGAGAGAGAGAGAGAGAGAGAGAGAGAGAGAGAGAGAGAGAGAGAGAGAGAGAGAGAAAAAAAAAAGAGATGCGAGGGAGAGATAAGAGAGAGACACAGAAAGATCACAGGTGAGCACAGTGACTGTATTAATTGAGTCCGTGTACAGTGCCTTCAGAATGTATTCATAACCCTTGACTTATTCCACATTTTGTTGTGTTCAAAATGGATTAAATAGATGTTTATTTTCCTCACCCATCTACACACATTGCCCCATAATGACAAAGTGAAAACATGTTTTTAGAACATTTTTCAAACTGATTGAAAATGAAACACAGAAATATCAAATGTACATACAGTGGGGAGTATTTGATACACTGACGATTTTGCAGGTTTTCCTACTTAGAGGTCTGTAGAGGTCTGTAATTTTTATCATAGGTACACTTCAACTATGAAAGACGGAATCTAAAACAAAAATCCAGAAAGTCACATTATATGATTTTTAAGTAATTAATTTGCATTTTATTGCATGACATAAGTATTTGATACATAAGAACAGCAGAACTTAATATTTGGTACAGAAACCTTTGTTTGCAATTACAGAGATCATACGTTTCCTATAGTTCTTGACCAGGTTTGTACACACTGCAGCAGGGATTTTGGCCCACTCCTCCATACAGACCTTCTCCAGATCCTTCATGTTTCGGGGCTGTCGCTGGGCAATTTGGACTTTTAGCTCTCTCCAAAGATGTTCTATTTGGTTCAGGTCTGGAGACTGGCTAGGCCACTCCGGGACCTTGAGATGCTTCTTACGGAGCCACTCCTTATTTGCCCTGGCTGTGTGTTTCGGGTCGTTGTCATGCTGGAAGACCCAGCCACGACCCATCTTCAATGCTCTTACTGAGGGAAGGAGGTTGTTGGCCAAGATCTCGCGATACATGGCCCCATCCATCCTCCCCTGAATACGGTGCAGTCCTCCTGTCCCCTTTGCAGAAAAGCATCCCCAAAGAATGATGTTTCCACCTCCATGCTTCACGGTTGGGATGGTGTCCTTGGGGTTGTACTCATCCTTCTTCTTCCTTCAAACACGGTGAGTGGAGTTTAGACCAAATAGCTCTATTTCTGTCTCATCAGACCACATGACCTTCTCCCATTCCTCCTCTGGATCATCCAGATGGTCAATGGCAAACTTCAGACGGGCCTGGACATGCGCTGGCTTGAGCAGGGGGACCTTGCGTGCGCTGCAGGATTTTACTCCATGATGGCGTAGTGTGTTACTAATGGTTTTCTTTGAGACTGTGGTCCCAGCTCTCTTCAGGTCATTGACCAGGTCCTGCCGTGTAGTTCTGTGCTGATCCCTCACCTTCCTTATGATCATTGATGCCCCACGAGGTGAGATCTTGCATGGAGCCCCAGACAGAGGGTGATTGACCGTCATCTTGAACTTCTTCCATTTTCTAATAATTGCGCCAACGGTTGTTGCCTTCTCACCAAGCTGCTTGCCTATTGTCCTGTAGCCCATCCCAGCCTTGTGCAGGTCTACAATTTTATCCCTGATGTCCTTGCACAGCTCTCTGGTCTTGGCCATTGTGGAGAGGTTGGAGTCTGTTTGATTGAGTGTGTGGACAGGTGTCTTTTATACAGAGCCTTACGGTTGTGGGCGGAGCAATTGCCGTCCCATGCGGTGAAACAGCCCGACAGGATGCTCTCGATTGTGCATCTGTAAAAGTTTGTGAGTGTTTCTGGTGACAAGCCAAATTTCTTCAGCCTCCTGAGGTTGAAGAGGCTCTGTTGCGCCTTCTTCGCCATGCTGTCTGTGTGGGTGGACCATTTCAGTTTGTCCATGATGTGTACGCAGAGGAACCTAAAACTTTCCACTTCTCTCTGCTGTTTCCTGAAGTCCACGATCATCTCCTTTGTTTTGTTGACGTTGAGTGTGAGGTTATTTATTTTTGTAGTCTGTGATTGACTGTAGTCAGTGATTGACTGTAGACCCTGCCACATACCTCTCGTGTCTGAGCCGTTTAATTTCGACTCTGCTTTGTCTCTATACTGACACTTAGCTTGTTTGATTGCCTTGTTGATCATAGCCAGACAGACATTTTCATGTCTTTCCATAGATTTCCATGCTGATTTCAGTCAAACTGTAACTAGGCCACTCAGAAACATTCAACATTGTCTTGGTAAGCAGCTCCAGTGTAGATTTGGCCTTGTGTTTTAGGCTATTATCCTGCTTAAAGGCGAATTAATCTCCCAATGTCTGTTGGAAAGCAGACTGAACCAGGTTTTCCTTGAAGATTTTGCATGCGCTTATAGCTGTATTCCGTATCTTTTTATGCAACAACAAAAAACTCCCTAGTCCTTGTCAATGACTAGCATACCCATAACATGATGCAGCCACCACCATGCTTGAAAATATGAAGAGTGGTACTCAGTGATGTGTTGGATTTTCGCCAAACATAACACTTTGTATTCAGGACAAAAAGTTAATTTCTTTGCCCCATTTATTTGCATGTTTACTTAATTTCCTTGTTGCAAACAGGATGCATGTTTTGGAATATTTGTATTCTGTTCATGCTTCCTTCTTTTCACTCTGTAATTTAGGTTAGTATTGTGGAGTCACTACAATGTTGTTGATCCATCCTCAATTTTCTCCTCTATCACAACCATTAAACTCCGTAACTGTTTTAAAATCTCCATTGGCCTCATGGTGAAATCTGAGAATTTTCCTTCCTCTCTAGCAACTGTTAGGATGGACGCCTGTATCGTTGTAGTGACTGGGTGTATTGATACATCATCCAAAGTGTAATTAATAACTTCACCATGCTCAAAAGGGATATACAGTGTCCGCTTTTTTTTTTTTTTTACAATTCTATCAATCGGTGCCGTTCTTTGCGAGGCATTGAAAAACCTCTCTGGTATTTGTGGTTGAATCTGTGCTTGAAATTCACTACTCGATTTAAGGATCTTAGAGATAATTGTATGAGCGCGGTACAGAGATGGGGTAGTCATTCAAAAATCATATTCATCACTATTATTGAACATGCAATGTATGTGATTTGTTAAGCACATTTTTACTCTTTTACTTATTTAGGTTTGCCATAACAATGGGTTGAGTACTTATTGACTCAAGACATTTCAGCTTTACATTTTTTATAAAATAAAATAAATGTTCTACAAACAAAATTCCACTTTGACGTTATGGGGTATTGTGTGTAGATCAGTGACACAACATCTAAATGTAATCCATTTTAAATTCAGGCTCTAACACAACTAAATGTGGGAAAAGAGTGTGAATACCTCCCGAAGGCACTGGAAGTGCTCAAGATGCAATTCTACGAAAGTAACACCAGGTGGTGATATGAGCTGATCATCTTTATGGAGAGGGTCCTGACACGCAGCATTGCAACACGTGTTAGGTCAGTTACTCTGCAGTTTTAGGAGACACATGCTAGCCTGAGCCAGGGGGAATAGCCTTTCTTTGTATTCACAGCCTCTGACTCGGCATATAATATCACAGTGCTGATTTTAGATGTTTTTTGGTTGCTGGCACTTTTGCAAAACTAGCAGTTTAACTTGGAAAAAGATAGAAAATATGGACATATGGGGTTGTGAATAAACAAATACCACACACGTCGCCTTGTAGATGCCTTCGTATTTTCCTCACTCATTCTCTCCCTCCTCTTGTCTCTGTTGGAGGACTTTGTGCAAGTACTGAGTGTCTGAGTGCCAAAAAAAATGCATGTGCTGCTGTGAATGTGTGTGTGTGTGTGTGAGAGAGAAATTGTGCAGGTGGCACAGTAGAAGCTGCTGAAGTAATGCCCCACACACAAGACACACGCAACAGCTGTGAATTTTTCCCCCATACGCCGTGCCAACGACTCTGTGCCAGTGCCAGCCTATGCAGATAAAAAAGGACACACTGATAATAACACACATCACATCAGGACATGTCAGCACCACTCTCCCTTTGGAAAACTTCCTGTTTATCACAGCGGGCTTTCCTGGTAGCCTGATGTCGCGAGCTCACATGAATGTTTGCTGCACGGAGCGGTAATTGGTCAGGCTACTTTGCTGGTATAAACGCAAGTTAAATATAGTGACAACACATACTGCATTAGCACACTGAGCTTTAATACATACCAGAATTGTGATGAGATTTCTCTATGGAGGCTTAAATCAAATCTTTGTGATTGTACCTTTATACAATGTAAAAAATAAAAAATAAAAGAGACTCAGTGCTACACCACTTCTCTATGTAGATATGCATTACGATTTGAAGTAGCACCCTATTTGCTATATAACGCACTACTTTTGACCACTATGTAGGGAATAGGGTGCCATTTCGGATGCAAACTGTGTCAGCTCACACTGTGCCGAGCTGAGCTTAAAGAGATTTATCAAACAGCATTGTGTTAGCCTCTATTTAAAGACGTGCATACCGACCAGAATCTATGAAGACAGCATCTTTGTAAACAAGTTGTATGAATCCTTCATATCAACAATAACTCTGTGTATCTTTCCCTTCTGTCAACCCTCCACTATCTGTTCAATGAGAATCAGAAAATAGGAAAAGGGTGGGAGTTTTCACTCCTTTAAAAAAAAATAGATTCTCCAGATGCTTGGGCAGTTATCTCTAACAATTAAATGCAACATTGTATAAAAATAAACAGGAAGAAGCCAAACACACACACACACACACACACACACACACACACACACACACACACACTTTGACACTCTACTTCAAGATATTTCCTGTTATCCACAACAGTCTCTCTCCCTGTTTCACATCCTTATCACTCCCTCTCCCCCCTCCCAATTTAACCCTGCTGATAGTGACATACTAGCCTGTACCACAGTTTTCCGGGACCAAGTGACCCGACCAGAAAAAATCCTACACTCACTATATAGAACCCTTGGGGTTCTGATTAAAGAACCCTACAAAAGGGTTCTATATAGAACCTTAAGGGCTGCTATATGAAGTTATATAATCATTTTTAGTACTATATAGGAACCTTTTTCTAAGAGTGTAATTTTAGCCAATAACTAGGGCCTGCAGGTTTCCCTGGTCAGGTCTTGGCAGAGGTACAGATAAAGTCCCCCCATGACCATGACCATTCTCTCTCCAGGTCCTGTAGGTCAGTGTATGGGTCAGGGCAGAGCTCCAGCTCGTTCTTAATGACCTATCAGGTATTCAGGGGCCTCAGCTACATGCCCCCTCACACACTACCATGGACTAACAGACAGAGACAGGCAGGCAGAACCAAAGGTTGACATTATTTAGATGGAACGAAAGAGTCAATGACTAGGTGGGAAACGTTTGAGACGTTTGCCATGTCATGCCGGGCTTTACAGTGAGAGGGGTAGAGAGAGAGAGAGAGAGAGAGAGAGAGAGAGAGAGAGAGGTAGAAGGAGAGAGAGAGAGAGAGAAAGAGAGAGAGAGGGGTAGAGAGAGAGAGAGATAGAGGGGTATAGAGACAGAGAGAGGTAGAGAGACAGAGAGAGGGGTAGAGAGAGAGAGGGGTAGAAAGAGAGAGAGAGGGGTAGAGAGACGGAGAGAGGGGTAGAAAGAGAGAGAGAGAGGGGTAGAAAGAGAGAGAGGGGTAGAGAGACAGAGAGAGTGGTAGAGAGACAGAGAGAGGGGTAGAAAGACAGAGAGAGGGGTATAGAGACAGAGAGAGGTAGAGAGAGAGAGAGGGGTAGAGAGCGAGAGAGAGGGGTAGCGAGAGAGAGAGAGAGGGGTAGAGAGACAGAGAGAGGGGTAGAAAGACAGAGAGAGGGGTAGAGACAGAGAGAGGGGTAGAGAGACAGAGAGAGGTAGAGAGAGAGAGAGGGGTAGAGAGACAGAGAGAGGGGTAGAAAGTCAGAGAGAGGGGTAGAGACAGAGAGAGGGGTAGAGAGACAGAGAGAGGGGTAGAGAGATAGAGAGAGGGGTAGAGAGACATAGAGAGAAAGGTAGAGAGACAGAGAGAGAAAGGTAGAGAGACAGAGAGATAAAGGTAGAGAGACAGAGAGAGGGGTAGAGAGACAGAGAGAGGGGTAGAGAGACAGAGAGAGGGGTAGAGAGACAGAGAGGGGTAGAGAGACAGAGACAGAAAGGTAGAGACAGGAGAGAGGGGTAGAAAGAGAGAGAGAGGGGTAGAGAGACAGAGAGAGAAAGGTAGAGAGACAGAGAGAGGGGTAGAAAGACAGAGAGAGGGGTAGAGAGAGAGAGAGGGGTAGAGAGACAGAGAGAGGTAGAGAGAGAGAGAGGGGTAGAGAGACAGAGAGAGGGGTAGAAAGTCAGAGAGAGGGGTAGAGACAGAGAGAGGGGTAGAGAGACAGAGAGAGGGGTAGAGAGATAGAGAGAGGGGTAGAGAGACATAGAGAGAAAGGTAGAGAGACAGAGAGAGAAAGGTAGAGAGACAGAGAGATAAAGGTAGAGAGACAGAGAGAGGGGTAGAGAGACAGAGAGAGGGGTAGAGAGACAGAGAGAGGGGTAGAGAGACAGAGAGGGGTAGAGAGACAGAGACAGAAAGGTAGAGACAGGAGAGAGGGGTAGAAAGAGAGAGAGAGGGGTAGAGAGACAGAGAGAGAAAGGTAGAGAGACAGAGAGAGGGGTAGAAAGACAGAGAGAGGGTAGGAGGAAGGGTGAATGAAGATGGCTGAACTCGAGAAAAAACAGGGAGCTTTAAAAACAGAATCGGAAAACAACATTCTACAACAAAAACAAAAAGAGGAATGAGATATGTCTCGATTGCCCTGGAGAATGTAAGGTCATATAGCTCAGGTACCTCATATTGACTGACTGACGGATTGACGGACGGACGTGTGATTTAGGTCAATGGAACGAAAGGGCCTTTACCACCTGGAACTGCTGCCACTGACCAGGGGGTTTACAGTGTGTGTATATATATAGAGAAAGAGGGAAATATATATATATATGAGAGAGAGAGAGAGAGAGAGAGAGAGAGGGGTAGAGGGAGATAGATGCGTGTCCTTGTGTGTTTTGGGAAGGGGTGGGGTGGGGGGCAGGGACGAGGCGTGTCGACAGCCCAGTGATCTGATTGGCCGACAGACGTGTGCCAGAATTTAGAGCCAGAAGCAGAACAGCATGTGCCGTGGAGACCCTGAACGGCCAACACACACACCCACTATTAATCACATTTATACGCAAAGAAAAACTAAAAATACACACGTACTATACAGAAAAAAGTATTAATCCTCCCAAAACAACTGCCAACCAACTGCCAACCATATACAGTAATATAGTGTATAATAGCAATAGCTAAAGTACGCCTTATACAGTGCATTCGGAAAATATTCAGACCCCTTGACCTTTTCCAAATTATGTTACATTACAGCCTTATTCTGAAATGTATTAAATAACTTTTTTTGCTTATCAATCTACACACAATACACCATAATGACGAAGCAAAAACAGGTTTTTAAATGTATTAAAAATAAAAAACAGAAAAACATTATTTACATAAGTATTCAGACATTTTGCTATGAGACTCGAAATTGAGCTCAGTTGCATCCTGTTTCCATTGATCATCCTTGAGATGTTTGGAGTCCACCTGTGGTAAATTAAATTGATTGGACATGATTTAGAAAGGCCCACATGTCTATTTAAGGTCCCACAGTTGATAGTGCATGTCAGAGCAAAAACCAAGCCATGAGGTCGTAGGGATTGTCTGTAGAGCTCCGATACAGGATTGTGTCGAGGCACAGATCTGGGGAAGGGTACCAAAACATTTTTGCAGCATTGAAGGTCTTCAAGAACACAGTGGCCTCCATCATTCTTAAGTGGAAAAAGTTTGGAACCACCAAGACTCTTCCTAGAGCTGTCCGCCCGGGCCAAACTGAGCAAAAGGGGGAGAAGGACCTTGGTCAGGGAGGTGACCAAGAATCTGATGGTCACTCTGACATTTCCTCCGCATTTTGTTACTTTACAACCTTCATCTAAAATGGATTAAATAAAACAATTCTGATCAATCTACACACAATACCCGTTCGGTGTAGATGGTGACACAATCAGAAGCCTTTATGAGGGTATGAGTCACAGTGGTGCGACGTGTGTACAGTCGTGGCCAAATGTGGAGGATGACACAAATATTCATTTTCATAAAGTCTGCTGCCTCAGTTTGTATGATGGCAATTTGCATATACTCCAGAATGTTATCAGATGAAGCTGACATGTCAGGGATTCTCTCTTTAGCACAGGTGTGAGTGTTGATGAGGACAAGACTGGAGATCACTCTGTCATGCTGATTGAGTTCGAATAACAGACTGGAAGCTTCAAAAGGAGGGTGGTGCTTGGAATCATTGTTCTTCCTCTGTCAACCATGGTTACCTGCAAGGAAACAAGTGCCGTCATCATTGCTTTGCACAAAAAGGGCTTCAGAGGCAAGGATATTGCTGCTAGTAAGATTACACCCAAATCAACCATTTATCGGATCATCAAGAACTTCAAGGAGAACGGTTCAATTGTTGTGAAGAAGGCTTCAGGGCACCCAAGAAAGTCCAGCAAGCGCCAGGACCGTCTCCTAAAGTTGATTCAGCTGCGGGATCAGGGCACCACCAGTACAGAGCTTGCTCAGGAGTGCACGCACAGTGAAGCGAAGAATTTTAGAGGATGGCCTGGTGTCAAGAATGGCAGCAAAGAAGCCACTTCTCTCCAGGGAAAACATCAGGGACAGACTGATATTCTGCAAAAGGTACAGGGATTGGACTGCTGAGGACTGGGGTAAAGTCATTTTCTCTGATGAATCCCCTTTCCGATTGTTTGGGGCATCCGGAAAAACGCTTGTCCGGAGAAGACAAAGTGAGCGCTACCATCAGTCCTGTGTCATGCCAACAGTAAAGCATCCTGAGACCATCTCTCTCACAATTTTGCCTAAGAACACAGCCATGAATAAAGAATGGTACCAACACATCCTCCGAGAGCAACTTCTCCAAACCATCCAGGAACAGTTTGGTGACGAACAATGCCTTTTCCAGCATAATGGAGCACCTTGCCATAAGGCAAAAGTGATAACGAAGTGGCTCTGGGAACAAAACATCGATATGTTGGGTCCATGGCCAGGAAACTCCCCAGACCTTAATCCTATTGAGAACTTGTGGTCAATCATCAAGAGGCGAGTGGACAAATTCTGACAAACTCCAATCATTGATTATGCAAGAATGTGCTGCCATCAGTCAGGATGTGGCCCAGAAGTTAATTGACAGCATGCCAGGGCGGAGTGCAGAGGTCTTGAAAAAGAAGGGTCAACACTGAAAATATTGACTCTTTGCATCAACTTCATGTAATTGTCAATAAAAGCCTTTGACACTTTTGAAATGCTTGTAATTATACTTCAGTATTCCATAGTAACATCTGACAAAAATATCTAAAGGCACTGAAGCAGCAAACTTTGTAGAAATTAATATTTGTGTCATTCTAATTTTTTTTGCCATGACTGTACACTGAGTATACCAAACATTAGGAACATCTTCCTAACATTGAGTTGCACCCCCCCTCCCCTTTTCTCTCAAAACAGCCTCAATTTGTCGGGGCAATGTGTCAAAAGCATTCCACAGGGATGCTGGCTCATGTTGACTCCAATGCTTTCCACAGTTGTGTAAAGTTGGCTGGATGTCGTTTGGGTGGTGGACGGTTCTTGATACACACAGGAAGCTGTTGAGCGTTAAAAAAACAAACAGCAGCGTTGCAGTTCTTGACACGAACCCGTGCGCCTGGCAACTGCTACCATACACCGTTCAAAGGCACTTTATTTTGTCTTACCCATTCACCCTCGGAATGGCACACACACAATCCATGTCTCAATTGTCTCAAGGCTTACTACAAATCAGTTGATATACAGTGGGTATATGGTTAATATACAGTGGGTATACAGTTGACATACAGTGGGTATGATGTTGACATACGGTTGATATACAGTGGGTATATGGTTAATATACAGTGGGTATACAGTTGACATACAGTTGATATACAGTGGGTATATGGTTAATATACAGTGGGTATACAGTTGACATACAGTGGGTATGATGTTGATATACAGTTGATATACAGTGGGTATATGGTTAATATACAGTGGGTACACGGATGACATACAGTGGGTATGATGTTGATATACGGTTGATATACAGTGGGTATACGGTTGACATACAGTGGGTATACGGCTGACATACAGTCGGTATGATGTTGATATACGGTTGATATACAGTGGGTATATGGTTAATATACAGTGGGTATATGGCTGAAATACAGTGGGTATACGGCTGACATACAGTGGGTATATGGTTAATATACAGTGGGTATACGGCTGAAATACAGTGGGTATACGGCTGACATACAGTGGGTATGATGTTGATATACGGTTGATATACAGTGGGTATACGGCTGACATACAGTGGGTATACGGTTGACATACAGTGGGTATACGGTTGATATACAGTGGGTATGCGGTTGATATACAGTGGGTATGTGGTTGACATACAGTGGGTATGCAGTTGATATACAATGGGTATGCGGTTGATATACAGTGGGTATGCAGTTGATATACGGTTGACATACAGTGGGTCTACGTTTGATATACAGTGGGTATGCGGTTGATATACGGTTAACATACAGTGGGTATGCGGTTGACATACAGTGGGTATACGGCTGACATACAGTGAGTATACGGTTAACATACAGTGGGTATACGGTTAACATACAGTGGGTATACGGTTAACATACAGTGGGTATACGGTTAACATACAGTGGGTATACAGTTAACATACAGTGGGTATACGGTTAACATACAGTGGGTATACGGTTGACATACAGTGGGTATACGGTTAACATACAGTGGGTATACGGTTGACATACAGTGGGTATACGGTTGACATACAATGGGTATACGGTTGATATACAGTGGGTATGCGGTTGATATACAGTGGGTATGTGGTTGATATACAGTGGGTATGCGGTTGACATACAGTGGGTATGCGGTTGATATACAGTGGGTATGCAGTTGATATACGGTTGACATACAGTGGGTCTAAATTTGATATACAGTGGGTATGCGGTTGACATACAGTGGGTATGCGGTTGATATACAGTGGGTAAGCGGTTGATATACGGTTGACATACAGTGGGTGTGCGGTTTATATACAGTGGATGTACACATTTACAGTGTCAGTATGAATTTATCTACATGCAGAGAGATGAATAGAGTGCAAATGCAGTACAGTGCAGTTATTTTGTGTACAGTTCAGAGATGGCAGCATGGAGTGCAGTCCTTTAGTCTCTATAGGCCACAGCACGCGGTAAGAAACCTTTCAGGTGCCGGAAGGTTTTGGTCATGAGTGGTAGGAGGAGCTATAGGAGGAGGGGCTCATTGTAAATAAATGGAACGGAGTCAAACGTGGTTTCCATATGTCCTTCCAGTTCTCTGCTGCCAATGACTGGAACGAACTACAAAAATCTCTGAAACTGGAGACACTTATCTCCCTCACTAGCTTTAAGCACCAGCTGTCAGAGCAGCTCACACATTACTGCACCTGTACACAGCCCATCTATACACAGCCCATCTATAATTTAGCCCAAACAACTACCCCTTCCCCTACTGTATTTATTTATTTTGCTCCTTTGCGCCCCATTATTTCTATCTCTACTTTGCACATTCTTCCACTGCAAATCTACCAGCCTTTTTTGCCTTTACCTCCCTTATCTCGCCTCATTTGCTCACATTGTATATAGACTTATTTTTCTACTGTATTATTGACTGTGTGTTTGTTTTACTCCATGTGTAACTCTGTGTTGTTATCTATCTTTATCTTGGCCAGGTCGCAATTGTAAATGAGAACTTGTTCTCAACTTGCCTACCTGGTTAAATAAAGGTGAAATAAAAACATTTAAAATAAAATGTTTGATACAGTTACATGAATTCCATTCCAGCCATTACAATGAGCCCGTCCTCCTATAGCTCCTCCCACCAGCCGCTGGTGCGTTCTGGGAACCAGGTAGCTTTGGATATTGTCATTGTTGTGTCCATGTAGAGGAGAAGGATGATGGGTGCGTGTATGTGTGTGTGTGTGTGTGTGTGTGTGTGTGTGTGTGTGTGTGTGTGTGTGTGTGTGTGTGTGTGTGTGTGTGTGTGTGTGTGTGTGTGTGTGTGTGTGTGTGTGTGTGTGTGTGTGTGTGTGTGTGTGTGTGTGTGTGTGTGTGTGCGTGTCTTACCGTGAGGGAGGTGAAGGTCAGGCAGATTCCTCCAAAGCCGTTGAAGGAGACCGCAATGAAAATGAGGGCCGAGAGGACTGGAGGAGGAACGAGGAGACAAGAGGACAGAGTGAGGGAGATCTATGTGTGCAGTGTAATGTAATAAGCAGAAGTTGTGTTTAATGTCATTTCCTGTACATTTAGTGTTCATTTACATGTGGTTTACAGTTGCTTAGGATTCTTACCTTCAGGGTTATAGGCAGCTCCAGCTATCATGGCACAAGAGAAAGCAAAACACGCGCTGCAAGAGAGAGAGAGAGTTGATGATGACGATGACTGGTGAAGACCATGATGATGGTTGTGAAGATAATGATTAAGGTCACGAAGATGATGAAGATGATAATTGTTTAAATAATATTAATGATGACAATGCTCAATGATAATTGCGATGATGATGATGATTGTAATAATAATCACGATGATGACGATGGTGAAGATGATGATGATATACTATTATTATAATGATGATGACGACGATGTTTCCCGTCTTTTACCTGCCGAGGAGGCGGAGTGGGCGGGGCCCGTACTTGTCCATCAGGATACCTAGCGGCAGAGTGGCTGCACTCAGCAGGAAGGATCCAATGGTAAAGCCCAGATTCAACATCTCTTCCTGGTCCACGCAGCTATGCCAGATACCACTGTCCCACGAACTGATGTTACTGAACACTGTCTCATTGTCTGGGAGGGGGGAGAAAGAGAAGGGTAAGGAGGTGGAGAGAGAGAGAGAGGGGAGTATACAAGACACAGGAATCCACATGTGCTATAGACATATATTATCTATGGACGTATACAGGGGCAAATCCCAAGTTCCACTGGAGTTGAATTGTCACTTAGTCAAGCATTGATATCAGTGGTAGTTAGGATTCACCCCACCGTATCTATGCACAGGTTTATGTATACCTGGGGTCAATTCCATTTTAATTGCAGACAATTCAGGAAGTACACTGAAATTCTCTTAAATGCTTTTCAATGAGGAACATTTTGAATTGGCATTTGGTCTTCTTTCTGAATTGACTGGAATTGAAATGGAATGGACCCCAACCCTGAAGTATACCATATCCCTGTGTGAGTGTTACCCATGGACGGGGACGTACTTATGCAGAGGTGTGAGTAGAAGCCCTCGTTCTTGAGCATAATGAGTAGCGATCCCCAGCCCAGCAGCACAGCAGAGAACAGCAGGTTCTCTATGACTGCAGTCACCGCCATCCACCAGCGCCTACGATAGGCCTGGGCCAGAGAAGGAGCCATCGCTGCTCTGGGGGGAGAGAGAGAGAGAGGGAGAGAGAGGGAGCGAGAGAGAGAGAGAGAGAGAGAGAGAGGGAAGGGAGAGAGAGAGAGAAGGGAGAGAGAGGGAAAGGGAGGTAGAGAGAGAGAGAAGGTGGTAAAAAGAAAAAGACCAGAGGAAGATAGAGGAGAGAGTTTAACATTTAACAATCCCTTCTTACAGAATTAAGTGCCGCACACACAGTCCGTACAGAACAATGTTGCATCAACAACTTCAAAGGTCTACAAAAACTACAAAATACATATCAAAGCAAGAAAGTATTTTTTGTTTTGTTTTTGTATACAGTTACTTTCCTCCTCACTTTCATCTGAGCTCAGAGAGCAACAGAAAGAGAGGAACCACAATACACATTTTCTGTGGGATACTACTACTGAGAGTGAGGTTAACCCCATGACTGACTCATCATCACAACCATCATGGCAACAACATAACTCTGGTTTCCGGAAAGCCGCTGTGCTGAATGGTTTCTCTGCCAGTTCTGTTATAATCCCTGAATATGTTCACATTGACTATAAAACATAAAACATTCTATAAAACATATAAAACATTCTATAAAACATATAAAACATTCTATAAAACATATAAAACATTCTATAAAACTTATAAAACATTCTATAAAACATTCTATAAAACATTCTATAAAACATATAAAACATTCTATAAAACATATAAAACATATAAAACATTCTATAAAACATATAAAACATTCTATAAAACATTCTATAAAACATATAAAACATATAAAACATTCTATAAAACATTCTATAAAACATATAAAACATTCTATAAAACATATAAAACATTCTCTAAAACATTCTATAAAACATATAAACATTCTATAAAACATTCTATAAAACATATAAAACATATAAAACATTCTATAAAACATTCTATAAAACATATAAAACATATAAAACATTCTATAAAACATATAAAACATTCTATAAAACATATAAAACATTCTATAAAACATAAAACATTCTATAAAACATTCTATAAAACATATAAAACATTCTATAAAACATATAAAACATATAAAACATTCTATAAAACATTCTATAAAACATATAAAACATATAAAACATTCTATAAAACATATAAAACATTCTATAAAACATATAAAACATTCTATAAAACATATAAAACATTCTATAAAAACATATAAAACATATAAAACATTCTATAAAACATATAAAACATTCTATAAAACATTCTATAAAACATATAAACATTCTATAAAACATATAAAACATTCTATAAAACATATAAAACATTCTATAAAACATAAAACATTCTATAAAACATTCTATAAAACATATAAAACATTCTATAAAACATATAAAAACATTCTATAAAACATATAAAACATTCTATAAAACATATAAAACATTCTATAAAACATATAAAACATTCTATAAAACATATAAAACATTCTATAAAACATATAAAACATATAAAACATTCTATAAAACATATAAAACATTCTATAAACATTCTATAAAACATATAAAACATTCTATAAAACATATAAAACATTCTATAAAACATATAAAACATTCTATAAAACATATAAAACATTCTATAAAACATAAAACATTCTATAAAACATTCTATAAAACATATAAAACATTCTATAAAACATATAAAACATATAAAACATTCTATAAAACATTCTATAAAACATATAAAACATAAAAACTTCTATAAACATATAAAACATATAAAACATTCTATAAAACATTCTATAAAACATATAAAACATTCTATAAAACATATAAACATTCTATAAAACATTCTATAAAACATATAAAACATTCTATAAAACATATAAAACATATAAAACATTCTATAAAACATATAAAACATGTAAAACATTCTATAAAACATATAAAACATTCTATAAAACATTCTATAAAACATATAAAACATATAAAACATTCTATAAAACATATAAAACATATAAAACATTCTATAAAAAATATAAAACATTCTATAAAACATTCTATAAAACATATAAAACATTCTATAAAACATATAAAACATATAAAACATTCTATAAAACATATAAAACATTCTATAAAACATATAAAACATATAAAACATTCTATAAAACATATAAAACATTCTATAAAACATATAAAAAATATAAAACATTCTATAAAACATATAAAACATTCTATAAAACATATAAAAAATATAAAACATTCTATAAAACATATAAAACATTCTATAAAACATTCTATAAAACATATAAAACATATAAAACATTCTATAAAACATTCTATAAAACATATAAAACATTCTATAAAACATATAAAACATATAAAACATTCTATAAAACATATAAAACATTCTATAAAACATATAAAAAATATAAAACATTCTATAAAACATATAAAACATTCTATAAAACATATAAAAAATATAAAACATTCTATAAAACATATAAAACATTCTATAAAACATATAAAAAATATAAAACATTCTATAAAACATTCTATAAAAATATAAAACATTCTATAAAACATTCTATAAAACATATAAAACATATAAAACATATCTCTAAGCAAGAGGAGTATCCTAGAAACTCAGGTTTGGGCGGATTACTTGAAAAATAAGATTGTGGCCAGTAAAAGAGGTTAAAGGACATTTGAATGATAAATACTCCAATAGACAGATGTAACAGATCAAATTATTTTATGAGTTGGATTGTGCAAATACTCTGAATGTAGACTCTTCTAAGTTTGCAAAAACACATAGATTTGTCTGTGATGTAGTGCTGAACGATTAACCGAAATGTTGGATATTTATAGTTTTTGTCAGTTTCAATTGTTTGAATTCCATTGTTTTTTGTTTTTGTTTTGTGAGCTCAATACGCACATTGCCATTTCCTCTAGCGATAAATCAAGCCCGAATTAGGGAGTTTTAGTTTCCAACAGGCGAATATCCTACTTAGTTTAGCGCAGAAAACCTGGTAATTAACTACTATGACCATAGTCCATTGTCCATTGTGTGCCTACTTGTCCGGTCTGTGTGTTTCTTTTACGCCTGCTACATTAGAATGCGTGATCGAGAGCAGTTGCTAAGTGATTGATAATTGTTATTCAGCAGTCATAGAAGTATGCCTTATTTACCTTGAAGATCAGCAACTAGAGAAGAGATGACGTGGAATGAAACAATAAAGTAGTCAAATATATGTTTTATTATATATACACAACAACTGAAATATTTCATTCAAATAATGTAACAAGATGGTGGTTAATAAGTGATAAACAGGAATGGTCTGTCTAACGTCATTTTATTCATTGTTTAATTCTGTGTTGTTACAGCATTCAACCCACATAATGCATAGTGCATTTAATGTTTACAAAAAAATAATCTAAACCAAAATCGAAAAACGTGATTATTTTTTGAACAATCGAACTGACTCCAAAAAGCACTTAATCGCTCAGCACTGCTGCAAAGGCAGAACGGTATATTTGAGAGTACTCCTTTCCACTGTAACTAGAGGTTTAGCCGAGTAAGCAGCTGATTTGTGCTTGAGAAGTGAACAGGATGTGGCTGTGTTGACAAATTTCAAAATCCAATTAAAATGTGGGATGCGCCTTGGTTCGTCCATTTTCACGAGCGTGACAGGCACATATTGCACTTTTACTTTCTTCTCCAACACTTTGTTTTTGCATTATTTAAACCAAATTGAACATGTTTCATTATTTATTTGAGGCTAAATTGATTTTATTGATGTATTATATCAAGTTAAAATAAAAGTGTTCATTCAGTATTGTTGTAATTGTCATTATTACAAATAAATAAATCGTCCAATTAATCGGTATCGGCTTTTTTTGGTCCTCCAATAATCGGTATCGGCGTTGAAAAATCATAAATCGGTCGACCTCTAGTTAGTACGTAATTCTGACCGTACAATAACTGAAAAAAAACAGGGACAGTTTCCCTGTTAGTGTAGGTGGAAAGATCTACCTGCCATGAGGAGGGAGAGAGGAATCAGGGATTGGTGTATAGAGGGATAAAGAGCTGAATGGTGAGTAGAGTAGTGACCCCTGAATTGACCTTATTGCTGTGTGTCTGACTTCACGCCGTGGACCTATCAGGTATCAAACAGCAGGGACTGACACGAACACACACCCTGTTATTTGCACGTGCCTATGGCACACACATATGCACACGGCCTGACGTAGTGAGGGAGGGTTTAGACTCGTAAAATGTGCCTTGTAAAAAATTTAAATTCTAGTGAGGAGATTTTACTCCTGGGTATAATAACAAATATGCATGTTTGCCTGTGGCCAATAGGCATGAAGTCTGTATGCATTAGAAAGTGGTTGTCAGATGTACAGTACCAGTCAAAGGTTTGGACACACATACTCATTCCAGGGTTTCTTTATTTTTACTATTTTCTACATTGTAGAATAATAATGAAGACATCAAAACTATGAAATAACACATATTGAATTGTGTAGTAACCAAAAAAGTGTTAAACAAATATATTTTATATTTGAGATTCTACATAGTAGCCACCCTTTGCCTTGATGACAGTTTTTGTATTCTCTCAACCAGCTTCATGAGGTAGGCACCTGGAAAGCATTTCAATTAACAGGTGTGCCTTGTTAAAAGTTCATTTGTGGAATTTCTTACCTTAATGTGTTTGTGCCAATCAGTTGCATTGTGACAAGGTAGGGGTGGTATACAGAAAATAGCCCTATTTGGTAAAAAACCAAGTCCATATTATGTCAAGAACAGCCCAAATAAGCTAAGAGAAATGACAGTCCTTCAGGACTTTCAGACATGAAGGTCAGTCAATCCAGAACTTTGAACATTTCTTCAAGTGCAGTCGCAAAAACCATCAAGCGCTGTCTCTCATGAGGATTGCCACAGGAAAGGAAGACCCAGAGTTACCTCTGCTGCAGAGGATAAGTTCATTAGAGTTACCAGCCTCAGAAATTGCAGGCCAAATAAATGCTTCAGATTTCAAGTAACAGACACATCTCAACATCAACTGTTCGGAGGAGACTGTGGGAACTCCTTCAAGACAGTTGGAAAAGCATTCCAGGTAAAGCTGGTTGAGAGAATGCCAAGAGTGTGCAAAGGGTGGCTAATTTGAAGAATCTCAAATATAAAATATATTTTGATTTGTTTAACACTTTTTTGGTTACTAAATTATTCCATGTGTGTTATTTTATAGTTTTGATGTCTTCACTATTATTCTACAATGTAGAAAATAGTACAAATAAAGAGAAACCCTTGAATGAGTAGGTATGTCCAAACTTTTGACTGGTACTGTAAGTGTGAATACATGCCATTCTATCTGTGACTGTGTGTGTAGGTAAAGCAGGTTTGACTGAGGGTCTATTACCTCTCTTGAACACGTGCCTGCAGCCAGACTGGGACTCCTGTCAGCTGGGGACAAAAATAGCTGCAGTGGTCACAGACCTAGTGACACTTAACTACACTAGTACTCTACATGGGAACACATATGTTGCACAGAATACCTGGTTATTACAATGTCTGGAGAAAGGTTTAAAGGGAAAACACTTTTTCAACATCTCTAGCACCACCCCAACATCAACATATGAAATCGGCGGGTTTCTTTGTTTGTAGTCACAAAGATAGAAGATACGTTTTTTCCGATGACATCATCCGGTGACACTGATGACATCGACTGTGAATCATGTGTTTTTAACCAACTATTAGGTTACTTACTTCCACATCTACATGACATAAGGATCTTGTACCTGGAACGTGCTCATACTGAACCCAAACATTGGAGAGTGTTAGACTTTGACCTCTAAACCCTGACCTCTATTTTCCTTATGACACAGAAATGTATGATGGAGTATCGAAGATGACCTTTCTGAACCCTCCAATTTAATTTAGGCGAGTATTAAGCAGACCGGGCTCGGTTCCACGAGGGGGCAAAAGAGGGCTTAGCCCACCTCAGTTGAAACGTGTGCTCCCTCAGTTTAAGTTATAAGTTCCTATATAAAAATAGCAACAAAAAAAAGTTCAAATGATTGAGTGACAGGTTGGCGCAAAATCGGTATCTCCCTTGCGCTGTGTCCACAAGCGCCGCCAGGATAATGTCTCCATAGCTCCCTCCACCTCCAACTGTTCCTGACGATCTTGGAACACAGGAGCCGGCCAGGTTAGCCTAGAATCCTACCCTAGCCGCAGGTTTTCTGTCCAAAAAACTTTATTTTAACTGGTTCATAGAAAGAGTGTCTGGAATACTCAATATAAGTCCAATGCAAGAACCCAAATGACGCCTCTCTGTATAGCTACATATCGGTATGTTTCATCATAGAAAGAGATACATTCTATTATGGTTTTCTTAGAAGCCTATTGGTTGTCGTGCTTGGAAATGGAACTGTACGTATTGGAAACACGTTTATTGTAGGCCGGCATTACTTAATTGATTACTTGGGTCGAATATGATCCACAGACGTGCATTGTGCCATATCACAACGTGTTGCTGCACTCATGAGCGGCATGGTTTCCCATGTTTGAAGCGGGCCTATGGGCCCATGTGCCTATTTGTTTGGCAAGACAGTTGTGCATGGCTGCATCTCACTGTAGTAGAATATGTTTTGGCTATTTGGATCTCCATTCGCCTTTTGAATACTGCGTGTGTTTACTGTTAATGTAACTAGCCTAAATACAGATTGTGTCATCCCTTTATCAATCTGATATTTTGTTTACTATGCTTCCTTGCTACAGTTGTTTTGTTCAGTTCTCAGTCATTCGTTCTTATTCGGCAGGTGTGTCGGTATTCTAAGCCAAACTGCTTTTCAGTATTTTAGTTTACACGCATGAATAACTAGGCTACTACTTTCAGCATTTAGTCGACCTTCTTTTGGTAAGACAGCAGTGTGTACGGCTGCATTCACATAGTGTTATGCACCTATTACAAACAGCCTATCTATCTTGTAGCCTATATTCATTACCAAAATGGCCCTGCTTTAGTGCTGATACAGCGCAGTGGAGATCGGCTATTTTAAAAGCACTCAATCAATGGTCTTGGAGTCTCGGCATTTGAACTTTATGTTTATTGAATTCAATATCATTCCAATGCAAGAACCCACCAAAATTGTAACCCCTCACTGATTTCAACTAACCCCTTAGTCATTTTATCCCGGTGCCGGGTCTGAAGTGATGACCCCTTCTTTAGAATCCCCCTCCCCTGTCCATTGTGGTCCATCTCTCTCCCCTTACTATCTCTCTCTCCATCTCTTTTGTCTCTGTCTCTCTGATTCTTTGCACTCCGATGCCCCCCCAGCAGAACAAATAAAGTTGTATCTCAACCTTGAAAGGGCCAGAGGATGGGCCCAAAATGGCACCCAACTCGCTTTATAGTGCACTATAGGAATAGCATGCCCATTTGGGACACAATCAGAGAGACAGCACCTGCCACACGAGTCCTGTCCACAATGACTGACTGACTGACTGACTGGCTGGTTGGTTGTGTCGTGCTCGCTATGATGACGATCACCAACAGGATGTCATGTCACTTCCAACCATCATTCACCTGGAGACAGCAGGTAGCCTTGCGGTTAAGCGTTGGGCCAGTAACCGAAAGGTTGCTGGTTTGTATCCCCGAGCCAGCTAGGTGAAAAATATGTCGATGTGCCCTTGCGCAAAGGTACTTAACTCTAGTTGTTCTGGAAAGGAGTGTCAGCTAAATGACAAAACAGGGAGATGTGGCTTGATGGTCCTAATTTCAACAGTGCTTGAAATGGGAGCAAGCACAGTTTATATTAGGTTCTGCTGTAAAATGGCGTGCCGGAGCTGAAGGCAAACAATTGTGTTTTTTTGTTTGTTTATCTGCGTTGTTTGTAACTTATTTGTTTACTACTTTTGCACATAATGTTGCCGCTACTGTCTCTTATGACCGAAAATAAACTCTAGACATCAGGACTGCGATTACTCACGGACTAGCAGAATCCTTTTACTTATTTCACGACTCTGATGAGCCCGAGGCGGAGGATATACAGCTCCCTCGGAAACAGGCCCGACCCCTGTGATCTGTGTGAAGAGGAGGCGGAAAAAGAGAGGCCGGAGGGAGGGCTGCCTTCTGAGGAGTAGTAGGCGATCTAATAAACACCCACTCCCCTCAATTCTGCTCGCAAACATGCAATCTTTGGACAATAAAATGGAAGCGTTATTGGGAAGATTAAACTACCAACGGGACATTAAAAACTGTAACATCTTATACTTCGAGTCGTGGCTGGTTATGGGATGTACCGGCAGGATAGAACAGCGGCGTCTGGTAAGAGAAGGGGTGGCGATCTATGTATTTTTGTAAACAACAGCTGGCGCACGATATCTAAGGAAGTCTCGAGCCATTGCTCGACTGAGGTAGAGTTTCTCATGATAAGCTGCAGACCACATTACCTACCGAGAGAGTTCTTATCTATATTCTTTGTAGTTGTTTACATACCACCACAGTCAGAGGCTGGCACTAAGATAGCATTGAATGAGCTGTATTCCGCCATAAGCAAACAAGAAATCGCTCACCCAGAGACGGTGCTCCTAGTAGCCAGGGACTTTAAAGGCTAGAGCTGCCACTTTCAAGGAGCGGGACTCTAACCCAGAAGCTTATAAGAAATCCCGCTATGCCCTCTGACGAACCATCAAACAGGCAAAACGTCAATACAGGACTATGATCGAGTCGTACAACACCGGCTCTGATGCTCGTCGGATGTAGCAGAGCCTGCAAACTATTACAGACTACAAAGGGAAGCACACCCGAGAGCTGCCCAGTGACACAAGCCTACCGGACGAGCTAAACTACGTCTATGCTCGCTTCGAGGCAAGCAACACTGAAACATGCATGAGAGCACCAGCAGGACCGGAAGACTGTGTGATCACGCTCATCGCAGCCTTTAGACAGTTCAACATTCACAAGGCCGCAGGGCCAGACGGATTAACAGGACGTGTACTCCGAGCATGCGCTGACCAACTGGCAAGTGTCTTCACTGACATTTTCAACCTCTCACTGTCCGAGTCTGTAATACCAACATATTTTAAGCAGACCACTATAGTGCCTGTACCCAAGAACACTAAGGCAACCTGCCTAAATGACTACTGACCCCTAGCACTCACATCTGTAGCCATGAAGTGCTTGGAAAGGCTGGTCATGGCTCACATCAACACTATCATCCCAGAAACCCGGGACCCACTCTAATTCGCATACCGCCCCAACAGATCCACAGATAATGCAGTCTCTATTGCACTCCACACTGCCCTTTCCCACCTGGACAAAAGGAACACCTATGAGAGAATGCTATTCATTGACTACAGCTCAGCGTTCAACATCATAGTGCCCTCAAAGCTCATCAATAAGCTAAGGACCCTGGGACTAAACACCTCCCTCTGCAACTGGATCCTGGACTTCCTGATGGGCCGCCCCCAGGTGGTAAGGGTAGGTAACAACACATCCGCCACGCTGATCCTAAACACAGGACCCCCCCAGGGGTGCGTGCTAATCCCCCTCCTGTACTCCCTGTTCACTCATGACTGCACAGCCAGGCACGACTCCAACACCATCATTAAATTTGCTGATGATACAACAGTGGAGGGCCTGATCACCAACAACAACGAGACAGCCTATAGGGAGGAGGTCAGAGACCTGGCCAGTGATGCCAGGACTACAAACTCTCCTTCAACGTGTCCAAGACAAAAGAGATGATTGTGGACTACAGGAAAAAGAGGACCGAGCATGCCCTCATTCTCATCAGTGGGGCTGCAGTGGAGCAGGTTGAGAGCTTCAAGTTCCTTGGTGTCCACATCACCAACAAACTAACATGGTCCAAGCACACCAAGACAGTCGTGAAGCGGGCACGACAAAACCTATTCCCCCTCAGGGGATTGAAAAGATTTGGCATGGGTCCTCAGATCCTCAAAAGTGCTACAGCTGCACCATCGAGAGTATCCTGACTGGATGCATCACTGCCTGGTATGGCAACTGCTCGGCCTTCGACCGCAAAGCACTATAGAGGGTAGTGCGAACGGCCCAGTACATCACTGGTGCCAAGTTTCCTGCCATCCAGGACCTCTATACCAGGCGGTGTCAGAGGAGGGCCCTAAAAATTGTCAAAGACTCCAGCCACCATATTCATAGACTGTTCTCTCTGCTACCACATGGCAAGCGGTACCGGAGCGCCAAGTCTAGGTCCAAGAGGCTTCTAAACAGCTTCTAACCCCAAGCCATAAGACTCCTGAACATCTAGTCAAATGGCTACCCAGACTATTCACATTGCCCCCTCCCCTCTCCACACCACTGCCACTCTCAGTTGTCATTTGTGCATAGTCACTTCAATTAACTCTACCTACATGTACATACTACCTCAACTAACTGGTGCCCCCGAACATTGACTCTATACCGGCCCTGTATATATTGTTATTTTTTACTGCTCCTCTTGAATTACTTGTTACTTTTATGTCTTATTCTTTATTTCTTTTTTTTTTAACTGCACTGTGGGTTAGGGGCTCGTAAGTAAGCATTTCACTGTAAGGGCTACACCTGTTGTATTCGGGGGATGTGGATAATAAAATTGGATTTGATATGCAATTCTTAAGCCAATATTCTATAAGAAGTGCTGGAACTCCAGACACAGAAAATGTGAGGAGCCTGTACATAGTACCGGTGTGTTCTGGACAGATTCAGGCACTGATCATAAGTAATTTTTTGTTTAGTGTGCTGGTAGAACCAAAGAAAAAAAGGGGGAAATAGTTTGTCAAAGAAGTATCTTTCTCTTTCACAGGAAGATGGAGCCCGACAGAAATGGCAGCTCTGCTTCTAGCTCCTACACAACTTCTCAGTATTTTTGTTGGTTGTGTGTCCTCCACCCAGTGCCCTGCCCTAAACTTAGTCACTGTCACTAACTGGCTACCATCCGGTTCCTCAATCCTGCATCTTAGAGACTGCTGATCTATGTACATAGACATGGAATCATTGGTCACTTTAATAATGGAACACTGGTCGCTTTAGTTATGTTTACATACTGTATTTTAATCAAAGCCATCCTATTCACCTATTGCTGTATATATACTATTCTATCCTATATATTCTAGATATGTACATTATGTGGATAGAATATTTAGTATGTCTATACATATACATATATGTATATGTATATATATACATATATATATATACACATATATATATACTCCTACTATTTATATATTTCTGAATTCCATTCTTTTACCTTTAGATTTGTGTATTGTTGTGAATTGTTAGAGACTACTGCACTGTTGGAGCTAGGAACACAAGCATTTCGCTACACCCTTATTAACATCTGCTAAATATGTGTATGCAACCAATACAATTAGATTTGATTTACAAGAGAGTTGGAAAGCATCATTCGAAGAAATTCAGCAACTTTTGGAGGTCTGTGGAAGTCAAAATGTAATCATAAACAAGCACTTTTATCAACTTCCACTACACTCCAAGAGTTGCTGAGTTTCAAATTCCTGATTTAGGCACCAGCTAAGGCAGAGTACATACACTGAGTAAATACACAATATTTAAAACCAGGGGTGGTGAAACCGCCCCACCTCTCTTTCTGTCTGTCACTCTCCCTCTCTTTCAGCTGTTTCCACTCGTGCGGCCTGTCCGTGGGTGGTGGACGCGCGTGACCCCTCGTGCTCCCGTGTGTGCGCACTGACAGCTGCGTCCAGGTGTCACCGGTGGTGCCACCTTTTACGTGCACAGCGCATAGATTACGCATGGATTGCCCAGTGCTGTTTAAGTATACAAAGTTGATTATAAACAAACTCCTGGTCACCCTCCATTATACTATTTTTATGGCCAAACGATACCTGAAACGTGGGAAGGGCATTGTTTTATGTATATAATTAGCGCCAAACACAAGACTGTCAACATATTAACTTTAGCATTGTACAAACGGATATAAGACTTTCCGTGTCACTCGGTCTACAAAAAAGTAATGCACATTAATAGGATAACAAATGAAAGATTATGAAAAATAACAAATAATGGGGGGGGGGGGGGGGAACTAATATACAAGTGAAGTATTCTGCCATGTGCGTAAAGTCAAATTCCTCTTACCAGACACACAAAAGATCAGCAACATATCTGAACATGCACAACAAAAAAATGGAAATTACTTACTTCAGACGCTAATCCCTGAAATAATTTATAACTATGGTAAATGGTTTATTTCCCTTCTTTAGTGAAAAAAGGCGGGATTTAAACTGTTTGTCTGCTGCGAACACGTTACACAGTCAGTCACTGTGGGTCTTGTGAAACTTCACTACATTCAGTTAGTTCCTCGTCACAACTTCATTACATTTGTATGGCTTTAAACCCCTCCTCTCTCCTTCCTAAAGTCTATATAAATGGACCCCCACCCACACCGCAACGTTCCATTTACATATAGACGCAGCACGCTCAGTTGTCAGTGGTACTTTACAGCCTTAAAATAGAAACCTTGTTACACTGCGCCACCTTGCGGCGAATACTTAAATACAAATACACTAACATAATACGGAGACGAATTTTTCTTGATCAGGGCCCAGGCTATAACCAGGACCCAGAGTTGTTCCTGGTGAGGTAAGCTGACATCAGGGTTTCCCAAACTCGGTCCTGCCCTGCCCCGCCCCTCCCCTGGGTGCACGTTTTGGTTTTTGCCCTATCACCACACTCTCATCATCAAGCATTGATTTTGACTCAGCTGTGTAGTGGGAGGGCAAAAAAAACAAAAAAGGTGCATGCATGGGAGGGAGGTCCAGGACCAAGTTTTGGAAACCCTGGCCTACATGGTGAGGGGCCATATTGAGACACACCATGGCTTTACAATGTGAAAAATACCCTAACCAGAGCCATGTATTTAAATACACATCTGTCAAATTAGAAACCACAGAAACATACATTTAAATTAACAATTTTATTGTTGTTTTCATCCCATAGAGCATTTCCCATCTTCCATAAATGAAATAGCAGTAATGTGACAGACGGCAAATGGTACGATTTACAATAAACTAAATACATTCCCACCTTAATTTAGCCTCAAAAAAAGACATTTGTTGTTCAAATAACTCCACTGAATGTTCATTTCTTTGAAGTCATTAAATGTTGTCAAATTATTTTGCTTACTGGTTTCAGATGAAGACAGAGAGCACTCTGTCAGAGCGCCAGTAAAGAAACGG
This sequence comes from Oncorhynchus kisutch, assembly GCF_002021735.2. Lineage (NCBI taxonomy): Eukaryota > Metazoa > Chordata > Actinopteri > Salmoniformes > Salmonidae > Oncorhynchus > Oncorhynchus kisutch. The sequence continues at coordinate 51,214,553 of NC_034185.2, forward strand.
AGAGATGGAAAGAAAAGACCTCTCAGCATCTCTCCCTCATCCCTCTCTTTTGTAAAGCCACCCAGTCAGACTCTTCTCCTCCCTAATCCCCCCTTTTCCACTCCCCCAACATCTATTAATGATTTTAATGACTCCCAACCTTCCCTCCCACCCTTTACTACATTCAGAAAATAAAATGACACCCTCTAATTCTTTACAGGCACAGTAGGGGCACTACAAACACCACAAGGACAATTAATTAAATCAGAATTACCATAATAGTTCTATCAATCATAATAATAACAAAAAACAATGTTGCATTTGTGTGTGTGTGTGTGGGGGGGGGGTTAGAAAGTTAGCAAATATGGTCTGTTGTAAATAAAAGACAAATAATTAATTAGTGTTCCCAACCCTAACAAACCCACTACTACAGGGGAAGTGGTATTGGTGTCCACATGAGCAGACTACACAACTTTGTACCTTTAGTTCATGGTGTGATGTCACAGTGGCTGTTAGACTATCAAAACCCACTGCCAACTAGTAGAACGGTAGAGTAGCCTAGCTAAAATATGATGCAATTCCTCAGCCTGACAACAATGAGTCGTCACGATTACAGAGAGAGACAAGTCTACTGCTTCTAGGCCTATGTGAGGATTGTAACGTCGTAACTTTAAGGATGCAAGTCCAAACTGAAATCATGTGTAGGACATCAGAATGAATCTGGTCACGCAAAAAGATGACAAGCCTGCACCTAACTTGGACAGTTTTAGTTTAGATCAACAGTCAGCGTGTTGGAGGAGGATAAGTTTGAGCAAGGCACAGCGCATAATCGCTAATCTTGATCACATAATGAGTAGTTAGTTAGAAAGCCAGGTGATTTGGAGATCAGTGATTCTGAACAGTCCAACTGCAATGCACCAGTAGTCAATCTCAAACATGCATGATGACAAGGAGACAAAGGGTATGATGTCATAAAGAGTAGCCAACCTTCATCAGAACATGGAGACAACATCCATTCTGTAGCAAAGAAGTTAGGCATAGAAAAATATCCAACAGAAAGAAAAAAGACATAATTCAGTGTCGTGATGTATTAATAAATATGAATAATGCAGTGAAAACAAACGTAAAATCTTTAACTTATTTTTCAAAATTCAGCTCTGCCAGCGCATAACCCTAAGAAATACACATTAAAGAAGTATTCTGCAGTACTCTTCCCTAGACAGCTTGATGACATCTAAATTAAATCAAATATTAATTGATTGATTTCTGAAGATGGCTGGAGTGTCGGTGTGGCCAGTCTGACTGATGCTAGAAGATTCTTTATCTCTGCCTTTCTCCCTCTTCATCCAGTCATCCCTCCATTCCCTAGACTAGACTGAAGAAGCTTCTTTCTCCCTCACTTTCCCACCTGTCACCTTACAGGTAGAGAAATTGGAATGAAATGTATAAAGTACTCTGTTATAAATCATCTATAGACAGTACTTTCCCTTTCAAGAAAAAAATAAAAATAATAATAATAATAATAATAATTCTGAGCAGCCAGAAAGCTTGTTTGAATCAACTACAAAAGTTGCGTTTCTTTCTGGTTTGTCTCACATTGTAAAAAATGATGTTGTCAAGGGGCTATGTGAACCTAAACGTGCATTCTTTCTGCACAAGAGGAGTGGTACTTTCAAGACGTATTCAGGGAACTTGCTAAACCAGGCTTGATTGAATAGGACCTTGAGTTTTAGAAAATCCCTCACTTACGGTCAGGGCCCATATTCAAATAGTCAAGAGTGCTGAGCTAGGATGTATCAGTGCTCTCCTCTTCACTATCCCTCTCACCGTCTCAGATTGTTCACCTTTCATCCCTCCATCCCTGGCTTTAACCCACTAAAAATGTTTTGTTTTTTATTCTCTCCCTGCACTCCATCTTCACAACCCCCCCCCCCCCCCCCCCCCCCCCCCCACCTTCCCTTCACTCATAGAACATGTTAGTAATATCAGAGTCCAGGCTGTAGATCCAGACCAATAGGGGGAACGACATTAAAACGAATGACCAGGACACGCCCTTGAACACCCTGCTCACAGCGGCAGTCATGCCCCCTGACCCTTGACCCCTCCGCCGGCGCTCCCGCTCCTCCTCCTGGCGCTCCACGTCGGTACCCGGCTCGATCCAGTTCCGGGCCAGGAACTTGAGGGCCTCGTCCATGAAGATGACTGGAAGCGACATCTTGAGGACCACAACCCACTGTGGCCACGACAGGGGGCGGATCTGGAACACCACCTGTGTGTGTGTGAGAGAGTGAGAGAGTGAGTGAGTGAGTGAGTGAGTGAGTGAGTGAGTGAGTGAGTGAGTGAGTGAGTGAGTGAGTGAGTGAGTGAGTGAGAGATGTTTATGACTTCAAGCCTATCAACTCCCGAGATGAGTCTGGTGTAACCGAAGTGAAATGGCTAGCTAGTTAGCGCGCGCTAATAGCGTATAAAACGTCACTCGCTCTGAGCCTTCTAGTAGTTGCTCCCCTTGCTCTGCATGGGTAACGCTGCTTCGATGGTGGCTGTTGTCGTTGTGTTGCTGGTTCGAGCCCAGGGAGGGGCGAGGAGAGGGACGGAAGCTATACTGTTACACTGGCAATACTAAAGTGCCTATAAGAACATCCAATAGTCAATAACTACAACCTAAAACTTCTTACCTGGGAATATTGACGACTCATGTTAAAAGGAACCACCAGCTTTCATATGTTCTCATGTTCTGAGCAAGGAACTGAAACGTTAGCTTTCTTACATAGCACATATTGCACTTTTACTCCAACACTTTGTTTTTGCATTATTTAAACCAAACCAAACATGTTTCATTATTTACTTGAGGCTAAATTGATCATATTGATGTATTATATTAAGTTAAAATAAGTGTTAATTCAGTATTGTTGTAATTATTTCATTTTTATATATATATATATATATATATATATATATATATATATATATATATATAATTATTTTATTTTAAATCGGCCGGTATCGGCTTTTTTGGTCCTCCAAAAATCAGTATCGGCGTTGAAAAATCATAATCGGTCGACCTCTAATCTGTGCTGCTAATATTGATTGTGCACATCAATGAAAAGCTCTCAATCTGTCCCAAAATTATTGTCCAGTCCATTTTGTGGTCAGATTTTAGTTACTGCGATAGTTTCTTGCGCTTTAGTCAACTGAAATGAAAACTAAATGAAAATTTAGTTTTTTTCCTGAGTCTATTTAGGCAGTTATAGTCTCGTCAATTGCCACTGAAAAATAGGTGTTTGACTAATATTTTATTGTTGTTGACAAAATTATGCCAGATGCACTCACACACACACATACTTACAGGCAGGGGGTCAACGTAGAGGATGAGGAAGTGGAGCGCCATGGAGAGACAGATAGCTCCCACCAGCCAGGGGTTGGACCAAGGAGGCATCTTCAGCAGGGACTGGTTTTCTGACAGACTGAGGACACACACAGCGGAGCTCAGAAATGGACCAGAACAAGCTCAAAAGATGACAATAAAAAATGTATACTAAACACAACATAGAATACAAAGTCAGTAAAATATCCACACTTCTATTAAATAATCTCTAATGTAAATCTGTACTCTACTGAATAATCATGCATATCATGATCATAAAGAAAGTGTTTAATTTGACTTATAAACATCTATGTCTGATGATTGAAAAAAGAGCAACAGGTGGGAAACACATGCCATAGAACTGAACAAAATGTACAGTCGATATTCATATGTAGAATGTACTGTGACTAACAAATAGAAACAGTTCGTACGAGAACTAAATCCGTTCTGTGACGCGTCATAGATAGTGATCTCTATGACTGACGCCAAGTACCGCACGGGATTATGGGAGTTGTAGTTTTAGTAGCGTACCTGTTGAGGGCGTTGCACATCTCTATGGTAACGAGCACAGACAGGGCCATGGTCATGGGGTAGGGCGACTCAAACACCGAGCACTGAACCCCCGCAAACTCCCCGTGGCCTTCACCGCACTGGAGATAGTGAGACTGAGAGGAGAGAGAAAGAGCGAGATGGGGAGGGAGTGAGAGGTTAGACACAGTAAAGTAAGAGAAGTGAGAGAAGAGAGGGATGTGTTCTTACCAGTTGGTAGAAGGAGAGTTTGGGTCCATCGTGTGCTGCCATGAACCACCAGGCTGCAGCTCCTACTGTAGCTGCTCCGACGTAGCCTGAGAGAAAGGTCAAAGGTTAGATGTGTATATTCCCGAATCCCAGCTGATATTGTGATGTAAATCAATCGTCCACAAAGGTTATTTGTATAATGCTTTTTACAAATACATTGGTCACAAAGTGCTTATTAGGCTACATCTGCAAAGTATACAATAACCCTGTCTGTTCATAATCTATAACCTCACGATGCGGTATCTGCCACAGATATAGAAACAGATAAACCAAATATACTCACATCCGACGATGAGGTATCTGCAGAAGAGCCATCTGGAGATGAGAGGCTCCTTGGGGGAGCGTGGGGGGCGGGACATGATGTCTAGGTCAGGGGGATTGAAGCCCAGGGCAGTGGCCGGGAAGCCGTCTGTCACCAGGTTGACCCACAGCAACTGGACCGGGATCAGGGCCTCGGGCATGCCCAGAGCAGCCGTCATGAAAATACTGGATGGGAGAGAAGGAGGGGGAGAGGGGTTGGGATGGTGAGAGAGAGGGAGGTATACAACATAATAATTCAGGGGACTAATAGTAGTCCCAGACTACCATTATCCCTTTATCCCTAAAGTTAATCCCTTCAGCCATCTCTTTATTTTTTATTGTCCTCTATTTTCACCTGACCTAAAGCATACTCCTCTCCTAAATGTGCACCTCCGTTCTGTTATCCTTCCCCTTTATTTAAACCTGTAACTCACCACGCTCTCTTCCTCCCTCAGTTTCCATCCTCTAACCCATCCCTCCAGTACCACTCCATCCCCCTCTCCTCACCCTCCTCCCTCCCCCTCTCTATGAAGTATCCTTTAAACTGTTTCATTTAGTTATAGATTGCTCTCCCCTTCCTCTCTTCCAATCCCTCTCGTCCCCCTATCCTCACCAGACAACCTCTCCTATGTTGGAAGAGATGAGGTATCGTATGAACTGCTTCATGTTGTTGTAGATGGCTCTGCCCTCTTCTACAGCCGCTACGATGGTAGAGAAGTTATCATCAGCTAAGATCATCTCTGAGGCGGACTTGGCAACAGCCGTGCCTGAACCCATGGCGATCCCGATCTCTGCCTTCTTCAGGGCTGGCGCATCATTCACTCCATCACCAGTCTGGGGGAGAGAGGGATGAAGGGATGGGAGCGAGGAAGAACACGCAGTGATTCAAAACAGTGAAGAAACGCATGAAAGGCCCCACACAATGCAAACATGCCTTCTCAATGCAGAGGAAGAATGTTACCGATGACAACAGGTCCGTCACTCAATTGAACAGTACTTTTTTATTTTTTAAGTGTCAGTGTAGAGCTCTAGACAAGAACACTGCTGCCAACAGAGAGAGATACAAACACTCACACCACCTCACCATGGCTGTGATGTCATCGAGGCTCTGTAGGTACTCCACGATGCGGCTCTTGTGTGTGGGTTCCACACGGGCGAAGCAGCGTCCGGTACGACAGGCCTGCCTCTGGAGGTGGGGGGGCAGCTCGTCAAACTCCCTCCCCGTCAGGCCCCCTGAGAACGGGTCGTCCCTGCCCGCCTCCTCCTCCTCCTCCGTGATGATGCCCACGCGACGACAGATGGACATGGCCGTGCCCTTGTTGTCACCTGGGGGGGGGGGGGGGGGGGTTAGATGGAGAGATGACACCCAGCAGGCAAAACGGTTTGAAATCGCGTTATTAGGGCCGGGATCGTGATAATCGTTAGTATCTTGGCAAGTAAACAAAACACTAAGTGGATTTAACTTAGAGGAAAAAAGCTCTAATGTCACATTTATTTAAATTTTCCAAGCTAAAGCACACAATATTTGAAATACAGCAGCTTTTTAAAGGACAAAAGAGTTTGGTCTGCATCGTTTTAATTTTTGCCATTGAAAAAAAAAATTTGCAATACTGATATCGTCCCAGCCTTTCACATTATAATATCATTTTAAGGTAGATGAGTGTGAGGCTAGAAATTCTGTTCAGTTGACTTTATTGAATCCCCTTGGATAATGCGTCTTGGGTCTCCCCATCCAACGAGCATGTATCACAACACAACAAACAGAGGGAGTGAGGGCAAGGCGTGTCTTACCTGTGATCATGATGACGCGGATGCCAGCCTGCCGACACATACGGACCGCACCAAGCACTTCCTTCCTGGGGGGGTCCAGCATCCCCACGCAGCCCACGAAGGTCAGGTCCGACTGAGGGGGGGGGGGGGGGGGCATTGTTGTTTATTTAACACTAATCAAATAAAACTGTATTTGAAGTGCCTTTACAAACCGCAACACTTTACAGTCAAAAAGTTATAAAATAAGAGATAAATAGGCAACCAAAAAGCAAATGGAAGAGATTAATAAAAGTGCATAATTACACAAAGGATACATAAAATGAGTAAAAAAATAAATTAAAAAATCATATTTAAAATCACCCACCTCGTAATCAGCGAAGGTGGCCGAGTTCTCCAGGTTGAGAGAGCGTATCTCGGGAGGCGAGTCCCGGGTCGCCATGGCGAGGCATCGGAGGGTGTCCCGCCCCGTGGCCCACTCCCTGACGGTCCCCTGGAGCTGCTCCCGCCCCGCCGGCGTCATGGGCACCCGCGCGCCCCCGTTCACCCGAATCCAACGGCAGCGCTCCAGCACGCTCTCCGGAGCTCCCTGGGAGAGACGACAAGACATACAAAGTGAGGAGATGGTGGACAGCGAGTAAGAGAAAGAACTCAGCAGAAAGAAGCACGTAAGGAATAGAAAACGACAAGAAAGAGCAGAGAGAGAAGGGGGGGGGGAAATAGAGAAGTGGATAAGTAGGAGTGAGACACACAGCTGACCTTGACAAACATCTTGGCCCCGGAGGCAGAGCGGCTGAGTTTGTTGGGAGAACAGAACACTGACATGGACTTCCTGTCACGGGAGAACTCCAACGTCAACTCCTTCCTCATCAACTGTTTAATCACCTGATGGAGAGAAGGATAGAGGGAGAGAGGAGATGTATCATTCAATCACTCTGCCAGGAAGTAAATTAGGTCAGCACGTCTCAATGGTACACACACAGGTTATTTTTATATTACAGACACACACACCGAGCAGCAGGCAGTAGCTCTCTCGACGGCGGACAGTCCTCTGAGGTCTGTGTCGAACACGTTCATCTTCTCCACCAGACAGCACAGGGCCGTCTCCGTGGCCTCGCCTACCTTCTCATACACACCCTTAGACTGGGACACACACCCCCACAGGTTAAGGGTCAACAACAATGACATTATTTGAATGTATTATTTCAAACAGATGCAACTGGACTGGAACAAAAGTAGCTCTCCAGGACCAGAATTAAGAAGTGTCTGTCCATGGAGTTGTGTGTCGTGCAGTGATTATGGTTGGGGCAGCAGGTAGCCTAGTGGTTAGAGCGTTGTGCCAGTAACCAAAAGGTTGCTGGATCGAATCCCAGAGCTGACAAGTTAAAAATCTGCCGCTCTGCCCCTGAACTAGGCAGTTAACCCACTGTTCCCCAGTAGACCATCATTGTAAATAAGAATTTGTTCTTAAATGACTTGCCTAGTTAAATAAAAGGTTACAATTAAGTGTGTTATCGTGTGCAGTGACTACAGTAAGAGCCATTTCAATTGGTGTGTTATGGTGTACAAAGTAGGCTGGAGCTGTTCTCACCTCGTTGTAGTCCAGAGAGGAGTCGTTACACAGAGCACAGATAGAGGCCATCTCCACCAGGCCCTCATACTGACTACACTTCACCACCGTCTCATCCTTATACCTGTTGGAGAGAGAGAAGGACAAGGGAAATAAACAGAGGGAGAAAATTAGGGAATAGACGGAAGGGTGGATATGGAAGATGATAGGGTAAGAGAGAAAGGGAAATAAGGCAGTACGAGACCAGAGAAAGAAAGTAACGGAGGAAGGGAACCAAATATTAAACCGATAACATTTCTCAGCATCTTAAAAATGTCCAGTGCAGTCAGAAATGTGATTTGTCTGTGTTATATATATATATCCACACTGAGGTTGGAATAAAAAAAACTGAATTTATGAAAGATTATCATGTCCGTTTGACAAGACTGCCTGAAATTTCTGCCTGTTTTGGTGGGATGGAGTTTTGGCCTGCCTGGTGAAGTCACCAGGCGGTAAAATTAGTTAATACACCAATAAGAAAGAGTTCCAAACCCCTCTGCCAATAACAGCTCGTTTTCATTTTTCCTTTCCCCACTCAGACAGTCACAGCAAAATTGGGGATGAGTGATTCATCATGACATCTAGTGCTTTCAAGACAACTGGGAACTGCCCAAAAAAACAAGGTCAAATCATCAGGTCCCTGATCTTCAGGTCAGAATGTTGGAGCGCTAGAAAAATGCCAGAGTTTCTGACATGGAATTTCATTTCGGGTGACCATTCAAAGCTATTTTTCCCAGTTGGAGCTTGTTTTGTTCCCAGTTGTCTTGAACAGACTGAAGTCGGATATTTCCAAGTTCCCAGGTGTTTTGAACGTGGCAATCATCAGTTAAGGGTTAAAGGTTAAAGGCACTCACACTTCCCCTTCCGGGGCGTAAGTAGATCCGGTCACCGAAAACTCACTCAGGGCGCATCGCTCCCCTGACACACTGTCCACAACAAATATCTACACACACGGTTAGAAAATAAACTCTCAATGTCACAAACAGTAAGGTTAGGTCAGCATCAGGCTGAGTGTCAATCAACATGCCAAACCATTCCACTTTCAGGTCAGCTCCTATCTCAATTTTTCCTCTCCCTCCATCCCTCTCTCACCCGGTGGACAGACATCTGGTTGGTGGTGAGGGTGCCAGTCTTATCGGAGCAGATGACGGAGGTGCAGCCCAAGGTCTCCACAGAAGGCAGACTGCGGACGATGGCGTTCTTCCGGGCCATGCGTCTGGTCCCCAGAGCTAGGCAGGTGGTGATCACAGCAGGTAGCCCTGCAGGGAGGGGACCAAGATTGAATAGGGTGAAGGAACGGTTAAATACATGGTTCCATCATGGTTCTTCCGAGTCATGTAACAAAAGTACACTGGCTGAACAATCTACTGTGTTTATCAAGTTACAGTCTACATGGACACAGAGGAGCTTTGTTTTATTTTTATTTCACTAGGCAAGTCAGTTAAGAACAAATTATTATTTACAATGACGGCCTACCGGGGAACAGTGGGTTAACTGCCTTGTTCAGGGGCAGAACGGCAGATTTTAACTTGTCAGCTCAGGGATTTCATCCAGCAACCTTTCGGTTACTGGCCCAACTCTCTTAACCACTAGGCTACCTACCGCCCCAAAAGATAATTCATTTTGGTTTCATATGGAATTTAGATTGCTCAAAATAGAATGGAATCGAATCATGCTCTACTTTGTGTGTTACAGACAGACACAGAGGTTGGTTCCACTACATACCCTCAGGGATGGCAGCTACAGCCAGTGCCACAGCGATCTTGAAGTAGTAGACAGCCCCTCTGAGCCAGCTGCCACCGTGGACCGGGTCATTGAAATGGCCTACGTTGATACCCCACACTGCCACGCAGATCACTGTGATCACCTAGAGGGAGAGAGGGAGCCTGTTATCACAACACTGCCACACAGATCACTGTGATCACCTAGAGGGAGAGAGGGAGCCTGTTATCACAACACTGCCACACAGATCACTGTGATCACCTAGAGGGAGAGAGGGAGCCTGTTATCACAACACTGCAACTCACAATACAGCTGACAGATGAAATAAAAAGAATGAGGGAAAGAAAGAGCAAGAGACGAGAAAAGGGAAAATAAGGAAAGTCCTTGTACCTTGGACAGCTGTTCCCCAAACTGGTCCAGTTTCTGCTGCAGCGGTGTTCTCTCTGGGTCTGTAGCAGCCATCTCATCACGAATCTTCCCGATCTCAGTCTGCACCCCAGTAGCTACCACCACACCTATAGCCCTGCCTGCCGCAATGTTGGTGCCCTGGAAGAACAATGATACAAAGCCCTGTGTTGGTTGACAAAGCCCCGTGTTGGGACTCTCTACAACATGAGTTTGATCTGTAAAGCAGCATACATTGGCATTGTGCTACCAGCTCATTTCCCGATCAAAGACACGGCAATAACACCGAAAAATGATTCAGGGGAAATAATGTATGTATGTATGTATGTATGTATGTATGTATGTATGTATGTATGTATGTATGTATTACATACAGGGAATAGGGTGCTGTTAGCTCGTTTACCTGACTCTTTAGAACTGTTAAGTAGATATCACACAGTATATTATGTGTTTGTGTGTGTCCTGTGCAAACAATGCGAGTGATGTTTTATTCAACAAACGGTTGAGTCACACCTTCGACACTCACATCAAAGTGCACACACACACACACGGTCGTGTGTTCTGGTTCCTCTCTCACACCATGTCTCCCATTAGATCAATAAACCACACACACTCAAACAAACAAATGTGCTGGTCTATTTCTAATCAGATAATGACCCCCTAAAATACACGCACCCTCCTCCACCACACACACTTACAGAAAACAGCATGTTTTTCTTGTCCTGGTTGACGGCTCGCGGGTCAGGCACTGGGTCTGTGTGTTTGATCACAGACACCGACTCCCCCGTCAGGATAGACTGGTCCACTCGCAGCGTGGTGGAGCGGATGGAGGTCAGCCGGATGTCTGCTGGGACTTTATCACCCACTGGGGGAAAACGGGGCGGAGGTGATGGAGACGGTTTTTCAAGTCAAGTTCAAGTCTTACATAGCTGAGGATAAACACAACATGGCCAGAAGTATGTGGACACCTCTTCAAATTAGTGGATTCGGCCATTTCAGTTACACCCATTGCTGACAGGTGTATAAAATCCAGCACACTGCCATGCAATCTCTATAGACAAACATTGGCAATGGAATGACCCGTACTGAAGTGCTGAGTGACTTTCAAAGTGGCACAGTCATAGGATGCCACCTTTCCATCAAATCAGTTTGTCAAATTTCTGCTCTGCTAGAGCTGCCCCGGGCCACTGCAAGTGCTGTTATTGTGAAGTGGAAACGTCTATGAACAAAAACGCCTCAGCCGCGAAGTGGTAGGCCACACAAACTCACAGAATGGAGCCTCCCGAGTGGCGCAGCAGTCTCAGGCACTGCATCGCTGTGCTTGAGGCGTCACTACAGCCCCGGGTCGGACCCCAGGCTGTGTCACAGCTGGCCGTGATCAGGAGAGCCATGAGGCGGCGCACAATTGGCCCAGCATCATCCGGGTTAGGGGAGGTTTTGGTGCAACACATTGGTGCGGCTGGTTTCCAGGTTAAACGAGCAGTGTGTCAAGAAGCAGTGCGGCTTGGCAGGGTCGTGTTTCGGAGGACACATGGCTCTTGACCTTCGCCTCTCCTGAGTCCGTAGGAGAGTTGCAGCTATGGGACAAGACTAACTACCAATTGGATATCACAAAATTAGGGAGAAAAACTGGTAAAAGTTCCCAAAAATTAAGAAAAACAACTCGGGTGGAGACGGTTATAGCAGCAAAAGGGGGGGGGACCAACTCCATATGGAGTTGGAATGAGATGTTCGCTGAGCATGTGTACACATACTTTTGGTCATGTCGTGTATTTGTTGTTGAAAAATAAATATGGGTTTTTAATAAAAATTCTACGAAAAACAAGCAAACTTATTAGAACGATTCACTGTCCTGTTTATATGGCGATAACGTCTGTGGCGCGCATGCAATGCAACTTCTGGAAAAGTGTGAATGAAATCTGTAAGATGGTTCCAATATGTACATTAAACATATGGACATTCTCCCTTTATATGGGACCGTTGTCCAGCTACTGTATTGAGACAGTCTACTTTTAAAATAAGTTGTTTCGCTTTGTTTAGAATTATTCAGTCTTTTTAGGCCTTATCAATAATGAATGTAATCTTGCTTATTGACAACATTTAGCATGTCCAAGCTCAGCCATAATGCAACTTACAGTAGGCCTAGCCCCTATTTCAGTGTGAATTCTATGTATATGTTTTCACATTGAAGACATGCAATTACCAATGTGGACTGCAAACAGGTTCAAGTTAACATACTGTATTTAGCAAAGATGGGACAAGTCTACATTTTGTTATTTTGTTTCTGTAAGCTGTTTAACAAACTATAAAACGGACTAACATTGGAATTGGAGTTGATTCCAAGGCAATGCATAAAAGACCGTACATATTTAGCAATGGAGCACGTTCTGATTGGCCAGTGAGGGGCCAAGCCTCAACACACCCAAAATGTATTCATTCATCAAAACCCAGCCCTTTCGCATCCATGCCAGCACAACTATGGTTGTGAAAATAAATAAAAAAATTCTGACACTGCTAGCGCTTAGATTGACCATTGTGTTAAGTTTGTTCAAATACAGCCCATAATACCTTAGAACAGAGAAACTAAATCCCATAGACTATCATCATATTTCCTCATAAAAGAATTTTTTTTATGAGCTGTCAATCAACCAAATTCATTGGTAAACATTTCAAACCCTGCAAGGTCATTGGCTCAAAGGGATAGACAGGCAGTGATGTGATGATTGATGAGATAAAAAAAAGATAAAAAAGTTAGTGTTTAACAATCCTCCATGGATGAATCCCAAACAGCACCCTATTCCCTAACTCTGGTCAATATTAGCGCACTATAAAATGGAATAGGGTGCCATTTGGGACACATCCCCAGTGTAAACTGTGATTGGTGTCACAAAGTTCCCATGCTCTTTAAGCCAAACATCGCCACAGTGAATCTCTCTGAGTCACACACACAAATAAAATAAAAAAACACACTCAAACCCCATTTCCTCTGTTACTTCTTTGAAGCTCTAAGAATAGAAACGGATCGCCTTGAGGATTCGACAATTGGAGCGGTCTTAACCCGTCGAGCTGTGTTGTCGCTAAGTCGCACAGATATTTGAAACTGACCCGCAAACTGCCTTTTCAGTCAGAAATGTGTAAATAGTTTCGAGAAAATATTTGACCCCGTCTGGCGACATTCCCAGAGCTTAGCAAGATGCAGTGATATTGGGTATTGTAGGCCTCTTCGAATATCACATCAACTGGCAGCAACTTGATTAAAACTTAATTTCCCATAAAAACCTTTATTTGATTTCCATAATGCTGCGAGGGGGAAAAAAACAAACCCATACAGATTTAAATATTTCCACGGCTAACTAAACATCTTATTTTTGGAAGTTTAAACAACTAACTCAGTCAATAATAGAACACTTTGTGTATGGGATTTGCTAAATGGGATTTGTAGTTTGTTTCCCCCTACATGCCTGCCACCTCCACTGTGTCTCCACTCCCCAGGTATGTATAGAACACAAGGGACCTTTGAGGAGTTACAGAATTTGTAGTTTTTTCCCCTACCTGCTATAGTACCTCAATAACATGTGTTTTTTGAGAGTTGCTGTTCTTCTTTCCATTATTGGAGGACTTCTAATATAAAGAACACTTGGGCAATACTAGAGGATGGTGAGATTTTTTTGCCTACCTGCACAGTACCTCAACAATGTTACCAGTCATAGTGTAGAACACTGTGGTCCCTCGATGGACTCTGGGATTTGTAGTTGTTCTGCCTACCTGCCACCTCCACTATGTCCCCAGGTACGAGGTCCTTAGCCCGGACCCTCTGGACACTCTTCCTGTCCTGTCGGTACACCTTCCCCATCTCAGGCTCATACTCCTTCAGCGCCTCTATTGCATTCTCAGCATTACGCTCCTGGAAACACACACGTGAATGAACACACATCGTCGCACACATTAATACATTTGTTTATACATGAACACACACACTAATGCAACATGTCAAAACACTGACTTTACCTGCCACACCCCAACGATAGCGTTGGCGATGAGGATGAGGAGGATGACGAAGGGTTCCACAAAGGCTGTGATGGTCCCCTCCCCTTCCTCGAACCAGGCAAGAGTCTGTCAGAAAAGAGACAGGTTAAAGAAGAACTTGTTTTCAAGAGCCAAGAGAGTATGTGACAGGGATGGTAATATTGTGAGGATATAAAGAGTGGATAGGAATGCTCAGAGCAAAATATAGAAATAGCTATAAACATATGTCTGAATGGCATTGGGTAGGCTGAGACTTAGCCATTTATTGTAAAGTTACAGTATTTACAATAGTGTTTGTATAGGTCGTCTTTCTGTGTGTGTTAGTGTGTGTGTGTGTGTCCTTACGAAGGAGATGCAGGCAGCCAGCAGAAGAATTCGAACCAAGAGATCCTCAAACTGTTCCAGGATCAGTTCCCATAGCGACTTCCCTGGAAACACAGATATGGAAAGAATGTAAATGCAGGGGATAGAGAAAAAGAGAGCGAACAGGGCGAGATAATGAACATCTTACCTTCTTCTGCCGGTAACTCTGCATCATGGAGTTCAGAAATTGAGAGAAAGAGAGAGAGAGAGTTATTAACATGGTAATAACATTGCTATTATCAGTCATCACTGTGAATATCATCACATTACTAAACATAGGCCTAACTTCGGTGTCATTACTTCATAGTAATCATTGAAACAATTGAATACTTGTTGAATACTTGCGTTTTTTTATTTAAGGGTGAAATAGGGGTCAAGGGTTAGGTTTGCATCCAAAATGGCACCTATTCCCTACATAGTTCACTATTTTTGACCAGAGTCCTATAGGCCCTGGTCAAAAGTAGTACACTGCATAGGCAACAGTGTCATTTAGGTCACGCACTAGGACTGTGACATACCGTTTGGGCCCCATCTCTCCTTGCTTTTCCTCAGCTGTTCACAGCTCAGGCCTGTCGACTCATTCACACAGAAATACCCCAACACCTCCTCGACTGTCTTAGTATGGGCATTGTCCATCCCTGAAAGACAGCGGAATGGTGAAAGGGAGGGGCAGGAAGATGGAGAGGAGGGGGGGGAAGGATGATATTGGGGGGGGGGGGGGGGGGGGAGAGAAAGTGAAGGGGGAGGAACATCAGTAGGCTTACTTAACATTGAAACTTAACTAGTGAAAATAAAATTAAGAAAAAATAATAGTGTACTCTCCATTCTATTCATACTCTCACTGGAGTGAATGAAACATTCCCACAATATGGGGACGAACTTGATTCTGTAAATACGATAATGTTGAGTCGGAGACCGAAATAACGCCTGGGGACGTTACAAAAGGAGCCTAGAGAATCAGGTGAGCAATTGCACCTGTTGCATGTAAATTACCTTGATTTACAGCACCTGTTCGCTAGGGGATTCAACAAGACATGATGCAATAAACTTAGCAACCCCATAATATACTATAAACATGGAATCCTCCGTTAAATGCATTTAGCACAATGTATCGATGGTTCGATTAAGACACAATGTCAGAATCTCAGAATGTTCTTGAAATAATCATCTTCGCAGCATCCAACGCAGGTCTCAACTACTCACATTATTTTACAAATAAAATAAAAGCAAAGTTTGTTGATATACAAAGATAAAGTCTTGTTGACGAGCTTTTAAATATCTGCATTGAAGGTAAATGTTCCCTTCTAGGCCGATCCGCTGCGACGCATTCAATTCGCTAACATTTGCTAACTAGCTAAATGGCATTCTCAGAAACGGTAACTAGCTAATAATCTTGTTTGTACAGGACGTTTGCGCTCTAATAATGAAGGGAGACTTACCAGTACAATAAATATCCCGGTATTCCGTTGACTAACAACTAATTCAGAAACGTTAAGTAAATAACACAATATCAACACGAATATGATTAGAAAACTACAAAAAGAAAACGTTAATTCCAACGACGATTTGAGAAATCGATCTATATTAACTGCTCGGCTATTTCTCTCCCACTGGATCACTAGCTAGCTAACGTTACGTCCTGAAAAATTATAAGGAAGGCATTGTCATAGAATAAGTCATTTTTCTTCAAGTACCACTAAGGCTTGTTGGAGGCGTATTCCTCCACTTTTATATTTGATTACAGCACCGATGTCGTGCGCTTTAATCCACCCGCTATGTCTTAGCTATCTAAATAGCCGTCGCTTTATTTAATGCAAGGCCACAGAAATATACAGTAGTGCTTAGAAATCGTAGGAGCAGAAGTTAGGCCAATTAGAGACCTGGGATTTAGACTGAAATGGCTGTACAGCGAATCAGATTGCAACAACTTCTATAAACCCGCCTACCGGTGATTTGCTGCAGGAGGGCGGAACCCCAACCTTGCCCTTGGCTCAGCGCTTGCCCAATGAACGTGCTGTGCGACAGTCGTTTTTCAGATGATTGACTTTTTTACAACTCAATGGGTTCTGCAGGACACTCGATTCTCGTTGCCCCCTGACCAATAGTAATGTCCGTCAAGCAAAACGGGCGGGACGTGTATTTAAAGGTAAAGCTGATAGCTTCCTCCCCCAACGCCCAATCTGTCACCAGAATACGTCTAACCGCTAATAAGTGACGTGAAAAATCGGACTCTTACTAGAGTTCCGACTTTCCGACCTGAAGATGACTGACATGATGTGAGTTCCCAGTTGTTTTGAACGGGGCATGTCTGGTCGTATATGTGCTTAAGGTACATATGTGGTCAGACATTATGTTCCCCAACACCCCACATCCTACCTCCCTCTTTCTCTCTCACACACACACCTATCCGCTCTGTTAGACGTCACGTTAACAGCAGTAGGCTATTGCTCTTCTGATGCAACACATTATCCTACATCGTTTATTCTAGGCTATTTACTCAAATCACATTTTATTTGTCACGTGCTTCGTAAACAACAGCTATAGACTAACACTTACGGGCCCTTCCCAACAATGCAGAGAGAAAAAATATTATGGAAAACTACACAATGAGAAAAGATAACTTGGCTACATAGCTACATATACACTGAGTATACAAAACAGAACACCTGCACATTCCATGGCAGACTGACCAGGTGAATCCAGGTGAAAGATATGATCCCTTATTGATGTCACTTGTTAAATCCACTTAATCAGTGTAGATGAAGTGAAAGAGACAGGTTAAAGAAGGATCTTTAAGCTTTGAGACAATTGAGACATGGCTTGTGTATGTGTGCCATTCAGAGTTGCTGAGTTTTTCATGCTCAACAGTTTCCTGTGTGTATCAAGAATGGTCCACCACCTAAATGACATCCAGCCAACTTGACACAACTGTGGGAAGCATTGGAGTTAACATGGGCCAGCATCCCTGTAGAATGCTCTCGACACCTTGTAGAGTCCATGCCCCGATTGAGGCTGTCCTGAGTTCTAAGGATTACTGTGTAATAGAATGTGTCACTGTCGACACAACATACGCAGGTAATAGCAACATCTGACTGTCCCTCTCGCTCTCTCTCTCTCTCTTCCTCACTCTGGTACATATACAATTTAAATAGATTAGTTTGAAATGGGTTACCTATACAAATATGTATGTAAATGTCTCAAAAGAGGCAGTGGTGGGTGTCAGACCTAATAAAAACTTTTATTTTTGTAGAAAAGGGTATTTTAATAAAAACGTATAGTGTGATGGTTAGCAGTCAAACCTGAACTAAACAAAAGCAAAACCACCTGAACTTTGGACATTCTACTTTTATCTTCTCTGTCTCTCCTCTTTCCATTTCTCACACTGGATAGTCACTCGACAGACTGAAAGACAAAACAGTACGAAGACAATATTTTAACAACAAAATATGACAAATGTATCATTTCTCATTACTGTTATGCACAACATTACATATGATACTGTATGGCTGGAATACATTTGTAATGGTCCAGAATCAAGTGTGTGCGTTTATGAGAGAGTTGTTTGTGTGTTTTTGACTGTGTGTGATGTGTGTACACCCTTAGAAAAAAAGGTGCCACCTAGAACCTAAAAGGGTTCTTCAGCTTTCTCCATAGGATAACCCTTTGAAGAACCCCTTTTGGTTCCAGGTAGAACTATTTTGGTTTCCATGTAAAAACCCTTTCCAAGGAGGGTTCTATATGGAACACAAAAGACCTCTACCTAGAACCAAAAAATGATTATTCTATGGGGACAGCCAAACCATTTTGGAACCATTTTCTCTAAGAATGTCCATGCATTTGTGTGTGTAACATAATGTGTGTGCATCTGCTTGTGCATTGTGTGTGTACTATTCTGATCATAGTACCAGTGTGTGTAGTCTGTGTCTGCGCTAAACAGCATATATCTGATCTCCTGAGGAGGGTTTAACCCATGCTGTGCAGCTCTCTCCCACCGCTGCAAACGACTGATACCTGAGAGAGAGAGAGTGTGTGATTAGAGTGGGATTAGGAATGCTACTGTAGATCATATAGCACTATGATATACAGGAAGGAAAACAATTGGATTGGGTTAAAACAATTCACAAAGCAATATGAAACAGGAGAGGAAACAGTAAAACATTACAATATAAAGGGACAGTGCAAAGATGAAAAATTGGCGCTCCACCTTGCTGAATATTGTTATTATGAACAACGGTATTAAAAATGTGTTGTCAGATAGTTAACACCGGTTGCTGCAGGGTACCTGTGCAGGGTCCATACCGCCAGTCCTGGTCAAACTGCCTCAGCTCCTGCAGCTCTTTCTCTCTGGCTGTGAGGGGGAGCGGCTCATCGTGTGATTGGACTGGAAGCAGGGTCAGAGTGACACCACCATGACCAATCACATAGAGCTGGGGCATTAATAGTGGTGGATTGACAAGTTGAGTTGGATCACTGAATCACTCATTTCCTCTCTAAAGACAAATACAACTATTGAACAAACAGATTGGAATTCGTAAATTATTTTACCTTTATTTAACTAGGCAAGTCAGTTAAGAACAAATTCTTATTTTCAAATACGGCCTAGGAACAGTGGGTTAACTGCCTTGTTCAGGAGCAGAACGACAGATTTCTACCTTGTCAGCTGGGGAATTCGAGCTTCCAGTTACTAGTCCAACGCTCTAACCACTAGGCTATCTGCCGTAATGCAACATGAGCTGCATTAACAGGAAATTTAGGCGATATTTCGCCACCAATGTTCTTAACTGACTTGCCTAGTTAAATAAAGGTAAAAATAAATTACGAATTTCAATCTGTTTGTACAATGAATAGAATGCTAGAATAGTTGTATTTGTCTCAGTGATTCAGTGATCCAACTCAACTTGTTAGCATTTCGTATGTACTGCGCGTTGTCATAGGTTTCTTGCACTTGTGCAATTCATTGTGTGCATTGTTATCAAGCCCCTGATATAGTTTTATAACATACTTATTTGCAATTATGTTCGATGTCTTTCCCTTCGGTTTTGGTCTGATGATCAATGTGTAAGTTATCATGAAGAAAACAATCGAAACGCAAAAACCCAGACCAAGAGGAGAAAAAAAACGTCAAACGTAACACATACAAACCGTGATGACGTCACTTTCGACGCACAGGACGCAAAGACTTTACTTTCTCCCCACGCACAACATTGCAAGTTGACAGCTACAACACAACGGTTAGTAATGTAAACATGACGTTATTCCACAGATCAACTATAATCGGTAAACACTAACATAACAATAGCACCATTATAGCAAGCTGTACTATATTGCATAAGAGTTTTTACATGTCATAAGGGTTATTTACATGTCTCAGTCCCAATTTGCTTGACAGCTGACAGCAACACATAACAAGCAAGTTTGGTTGGTTGTTATAATTTTCATTGCAAGGCCTACGGTATTAAGTTGAGACATGCAGGTCATACAGGCTTCCATATAAATCACTTAGACTTCCATATAAATCATTTAGATGTATTTAATTCAAGATTTAGTCCAAATGTAAATCATTGAAGCAAGATATATTTGTTTTACAAATGTATATAAAGAGATAGAAATATATATATTTCTATGAGTTTGTAGTTAGTTTATGCTATAGATAGTACAGTACGGTAGATACATGAATAATATTATAATAATTATATATGCCATTTAGCAGATGCTTTTTTTCAAGGCAAATGACAGTTATGTGCATACACATTATTTATGAGTGATCCCGGTAATCCTACCCACCGTCCTGACATTGCAAGCCCCATGCTTTATCAATTGAGCTATAGGACTAGTATAATGAAGGCAGACTCTCTGTGTGTGGTATTAGAGGGACAGTGGCTCCTGAGAACCAGAGGAATAGCTGCCATGGGCGACACACTGGAGTTCAGTGACATTTACCAGGAGGTCAAAGGGTCATGGGTGAGTGCGTGTGCTTGCTTGTGCGTGTGTGTGTTAAGCGAAAGAGAGAGAGAGGACTCGAGGAGATGCTGTCTGTGTTTCTGCACTGCATCACATATCTGACAATGCAGTCAACAGTTAAAAACCATTGCAAACTATTCTAAATGTGAGTGTGTGTCTAGGTTTACTTCAGGTGTTGCTATACTGTATATGTATGTCAACACTATTTACTGTGTTTTCCCCAGAATGACGGCCGTCTGCGGTTCGGTAGACAGAGTGTGGTGTATAAGAGCAGTAAGACAGGGAAGGTGGACAGCATCCCAGCTGCGGAGTTGTCTCAGGCCCAGTGGAGACGTGTGTGTCTGGGACAGGGCATCAAGCTGACCACCAGCACCGGGCACATCTACAAATATGACGGCTTCAGAGACACGGTGACAAGAGGGATGGGAGGGAAGAGAGAGGGATGAGGGTAGAGGAGAGGTGCGGAGAGGAAAGGGGTAGAGGAGAGGAAAATAGGAGGGAGGGAGGTGCAGGAGGGTAGGAGGCGAGAGGAGAGGGAGGGAGATATCGTTGAGGGGAGACAGAGAGATGAAGGGGAGGGAGGTATGGATGATGGAAGAGAGAAATAAGGAGAAAGGGGAGGAAACAGATAGAGAGGTGGAAAGAGGCAAGAATGGGAATGTAAAGAGTGAGTTTGGAGTAGGAACGAGATCAGAGAGGAGTGTGGAATAGAATAATTTGAAACAGAAAAGTCAGCATGGAAAATAAACATTGTCTTCTCTCTCTCTCCACCCCTCTCCTCTCTACCCTCTCTCTCCACCCCTCTCCTCTCTACCCTCTCTCTCCACCCCTCTCCTCTCTACCCTCTCTCCCCACCCCTCTCCTCTCTACCCTCTCTCTCCAGGACTTTGAGAAGATCTCTGAGTACTTCAAAGCCCACTACAAAGTGGAGCTGTCAGAGAAGGAATTGTGTGTGAAGGGTTGGAACTGGGGCACCACCAAATTCTCTGGTAAGGACAACACTAACACATATTCAAGTTTTCAGAGGCCATTTTCGGTTGTAACATTTTGTCTCCAACACAGTCTAGTTTCTGTCCCCAGGCCCTCTCCTGTCATTCGAGGTGAGCGACAGCCCAGCGTTTGAGATCCCCCTGGCCAGCGTGTCCCAGTGCGCCACGGGGAAGAACGAGGTGACACTGGAGTTCCACCAGAACGATGAGGCAGAGGTGTCGCTGATGGAGGTCCGCTTCTATGTCCCGCCCGGGGACACTGCCACCACGGAAGAGGGGCCAGAACCTGTGGAGGTGGGGGGCTGTGTGTGAGTGTGTGTCTGGTATAGACTTGGAAGAAAGGAAAAACCCACACTCACTGAAATATTCTTCAAGTTTGAATAAAAAAATGTAGCAGCAGAGGTTAGAACGAACGTGATGGCAGCATTCATAAACGTCTGCTATAGTCTTCCATATTAGTCCCGTATTCAGATTCAGATTCAGAAAACGTTAATGTCCTCAAGAGGCAATTCATGTTGCAGCAGTTAAAGTACATACAGACAAGATCACATGTTAAAATGTAAAACACAACAACAGAACGAAGCATCTGACATTGACAGAATATTTACATTAAGTCGTCAGGATAATGCATTGCCTCTCATAGCCTCCAGTTTTATGGATGTTTTTTGTTTCGTTTTTTTTTCTCCCCTTTTTCTCCCCAATTTCGTGATATCTAATTGGTAGTTGCGATCTTGTCTCGTCGCTGCAACTCCACAACAAACTCGGGAGAGGTGAAGGTCGAGAGCCGAGCTTCTTCTGAAGCATGATCTGCCAAGCCACACTGCTTTTTTGTACACAATGCTCGCTTAACCCGGAAGCCAGCCGCACCAATGTGTCGGAGGAAACATTGTCCAACTGACGACCGAAGTCAGCTTGTATTATACATGTTTTGGCCTTTTCAGTCCTGCAGCTCAAACTCTTCCCCACAACAAACTTCAGTGTCAGGACTCAGTGACTAGACATCTCTGTCTGAATGAATGAGACACTCAAACGGCTTGGACTAGCAGCGCAACTGAACTGCCACCAACCGTCAAGTTCAACTTAATTGGGATATAAGTTCTACATGTTAAAACTGAAATACATGAGTATCTACAGGAGATTTGAACAAAAGTCTCTGCCAATGCCACAAATGA